>NC_056738.1:287285787-287585787 GCF_019279795.1 Protopterus annectens | reverse complement strand
ATTTTCTAAAGGGCAGTTAATCTTTTTAGGCGCAGGTAAACCAGAAAAGTATTTCCACATCCGTATCCAAAGCTGAGGAAGTTTCTTCATTAGTAAAATCAATGGATGGCCTGTTATTAGACAAAGAATGTTTTAAAAAAATGGGCTTTTATGCTTAGACTGCAATTTTGAATTATCCCCCTGTTTAGTGTCCAAAATGTACCCCCCTTTTATAATTCATCCATGTAGATTGTCTATTATATGCATAATTACTAAAAACTCTTTGATACTTTTTAAATTTCCTTTGTTTTAATTCAGCTTCAGGAAAATTTAAATCATCAGATAATTGCCGAATGCATTTAGCATAATTAGCATGATGTTGAAAAGCTGTAACTGCTGAGCACACTTGAGAAACTGCCTGTTTCTGTTACGTCTGGTGAAAAATATCCACCAGGACTTTACAAGCAAAAGAGGTCGGCCTGTCATATTTATTTCCATTGTTTATTTAAAGTTTCATAATGAGAAACATTCAGTTCAGTAGCTATACTCAATCCCCTTGGTGTAATGTCAGCCATGTAATAAGCTTTTAAGAGTTTTAAATGCCAGACTGTTATATGCAACTTTTTGGAAACAGGAGTTAACTGGTGAAATGATTCCTGGAAAAAAGGAATCTGCCAAGTCCAATTTACCCTAGTTAGCAAATAAATCCAAATTGTCATGACCCATAAATCCATCCATCCACAAACCCATTTCCCCCATTTGTTTTCACTACAATAGTGACAATCTAGTGCCAGTCCAATAGGAGTAACTACAGCAGCAGTTTCAAATGTGTATGTGTGTGTGTGTGTGTGTGTATGTAGACTTTAATTTAGATAATTTGTTTTATATGTAAAATACTTCACGTAACACTGATTACATAACCTACATTCTTTGAAACATTAGGTGGAGGAACTATTTTATATTAGAAATGTAAAAAATGTATATACTAATAATAAACCAAACATACCAGTTTTAGAGGTAGCCCAGTTTCTAAACATGATAATGCCCTCAATAGTGGGCATTGCAGATTAATAACAGAAATTACTGGGGTAGAGAGGCAAAACCTCTGGTCGGTCCATTACATCCCTGTACTGCCCACCCTGTTGTGTGCTTATACTATAGAGCTGATAGCATTGACTGATGAGTAATTTGTTACATTGATGTGGAGCAGTTTTCATTTTTACTATTTATATAATATTTCTTAACCAGTTAAATGAAGTGGTTAACCCACTTTTCTTTCACAACCCAAACAATTGTATACATTTGTGAATCAGTCAGGCATGATGTAGTACTGAAATAGATATATTATTGAGATATGCTCAAGTATCCTATTCAGATGTGCATAAATGCCAGACATTTTACAGAAATGAACTGTGCATATCTTCGTGTATATAGGCAAGTACAGCAAACTTTATAACAGGCAAACAGAAAGGCATGCTACAGTAATAATATAGATGTCTGAGTCAAAATATGTGAGTGGACCAAACCATGTCAAGACACTCAGTACATGTTGTCAATCTATTAAGTAGTCTCATATACAGGAAAAAGAAATGTGTTTTGCTCTGTAGCTCCAACGAGTAAGATTAGGCATGCCTGAATTCTGTATGCATGTAGGGGGAGAGAAACTAAGTGATAAAACTAGGAGGGTGGTAGCGTCCAACAGTGTGCTAAGGGTAAGCAAAATGACTGAAGGACAAAGGTTTGAAATAAGGTAGAGATGGAAGAGTGAACTGACCGTCTTGTTTATGTAGCAGAATTTGTAAAACATTCTTTATATCAAGTGGAGTATATGCTAAAACATTTGTATGTAATAACATGCGCTTCACAGGTGTATATCTTGTAACCTGGTTACCTCTTCAGAGCACTTTAGCTTAAGTGGCTGTACGGAGTTGGAAAGTAATAGTGGAAAGAACCCTCATGCAGTGAAATAATTAAAACATTTACAATTACTAAAAAATTATGTTTCAGGAATGTGATATAATAATGTCTGCGTCTGCCTAGTCCATGTAATATGGTAAAAGTGTGTTTGCTAAGCTTGAGGCATTAACCTTGTGATCTTATTTTTTATTCTGTTTTATAACGTGCTTCCATTAAAAAACAAGGCTGCTGAATACAGAGTATTAAAAATTTTGCACACAGCAGTACAACGCCTGCAAGGTGTACACTTTTTCATACTGAGCTTTTTTTAGTGCGGTGATTAAGATTCTTAGTGTGGCAAATTTGCATGTCTATTCTGTTTACCATATACAGTCTCTTGTAGTAACCTTTCCCCTTTGATGAGCAAAAAAGCCCTGAATAAGGATTATTTCAAGGAACAGGAGTGGGCATGTCATTTTCCAAGCCTTTTATTTACTATTCCTTCTGTAAGACTTGTAAATATAATTGGTTATTGTGGTACAGATATTATAACATGCATTTTGAAATGAGAAAATGCTTCTTTGTCTGAAGTAGCCAGTGAAAGATTACACCCTGTGACCAAGTGGAGATTGTACTGATAAGAAACATTTTGCAAAAGATTGCATATTGTAGCAACTACATCACAGAATAACGTCTTAAAAAATTGCCTGTGTGAGTCTTTGTGTATTCCTGCTTCTCTCTGCATGTAATAATGTTAATAACTACAGAGAGAAAGAGATGCATTTTTCTGTAGTAACATTGATACATTCAGTTATGCAGCTTCTCGTTTGTTATCTGAGTTGTATAATATTGCAGATGTTTTTATTCCCTTCCCTTGAGAAGTACCTAAGTCAGTACACCATTATTAAAGTGATCCCTACATGATGAGAATGTTCACTGCGTAATCAGTCATCTTTATGACCAGTATTTCAGCTGGCCATCCAAGAAGAGCTGTGTGGCACATACCTTAGTACAACACATGATAGCATGTAAAGGCTACATCAGATGTTTTTCAACAGCCACACTCTGTTGATTTTTTTTTTATAGATAATGCTAGACATGAGGCTTTATTTAATCTGCGCCCTTAAAATTTACAGAGCTCCTCACACAGAACTGCTGTTTTCTGTATAATACAGTAGAGGAATTGTACTTGTACAACGTGTACCAGAAACATACACTAAGTCAGTGTTGTAAAACGAAGGGAGCAGTTTGCCAACACAGTATGATGCATTTGTCTTTTCATATTCTTATGTAGTGCAGAATGAAGAAGTTAGCTGAATGAGCACAGGGAACTATTGAATAATTATTTAGTAATGTTGCCAACTGCTTGTTGTTCTGTATTATTTTGGGAGTTTGAGGTATAAAGTCATCTGGAATATGATGTGTTATTTAAGTGAGATACTTTTGCTCCGTAGCTGAATAAAAGTCACTAAAACTGTACTTAAGAAACAGGGATTCTAAGACGTGCTTTGACTGCATAATGCAGAGAACAGATAACAAAGATCATAGGTTCATAGGTTATAGGTTCATTATAGGTAAGTACTAGGCTATCTGCCCAAGGGCATTTATAAGCCTAGCCAGAATATGTTGGCTTTCACCACCCCCTTAGATTAGTTCCCTGTGCCTCTGACCAGCAGAGCCATCAGTTCCCTGCACCACTGTCCAGCAGAGCCATTAGTTCCCTGTGCCACTGTCCAGCAGAGCCAGTGCAGTGATCCCTGGGGTAAATTTTCTGTTTCCCATCCACCCGTCAAGGTTTCTCTTGAAGAGTGTTATTGAGGGGCTCTGCCTGATGTATATTGGAATCCTGTTCCCAAAGCATGGGGAGTCTCTGGGATAGGTTCATAGGTTGGTACTAGGCTATCAGCCCTAGGGCCTATACAAGCCTAGCCATAACAATTATCTGGATATTTCTTCCCGCAATATTTACTTCTCTGGACCCCTGTCTAGCAGGGCGACTGACATGATCCTCGGGGTGAATTTCCTATCCCCCATCCAATCATCAAGGTTCCTTTTGAAGAGGGCCAATGAGGTGCTCTGCTTGACATGTATGGGCAGTCTATTCCAGAGTATGGGGAGTCTCTGGGTCAGGAACCTATCCTGCCAGCATGTTTTGTTCATTGTGATGACAAGGTTTAGATCCCTGGAGCATATGGCTCTGAGGGATTGGGATTTCTTTAAGTGGAGCATGTCCAACAGCTCAGCGTTTGACATGGCCTTGTATGTTAAGCAGAGATCGCCTCTGAGTAGACGATATGCCACAGAGTATAGCTAGAGTTTTTTTTTTGACGGTCAGCATATGGCATCTGCTTTAGGCCTGTGATTCTTTTAGTGAGGTATTTCTGTGGCCTTTCCAGCTGTTGCAGATGTTTTGTGAGGTACATACCAAACTGGGCATTATACTCTATAATGGGTCTAATGAGGGATGAGTACAGTGGGACAATGACCTCTTTTTGGATGAAAAGCCCTTAGTGATGAGGTGTGCCACATAGAAGGATTTCCTGACTTCTGTGGCAATTTGGTTATCGAAAGTGAGACCACTGTCCACCTGTGTCCCTAAGTCTCTCATCACACTTTCGATGTTTAGTGTCCTGCCACCCATGTGATAATTCATGGGTACATGTTTTTTTTCCAAAGGGGATAACTATACATTTCTTGGCATTAAGCTTGAGCCCATGGCTCTGGCACCAGGCATCTGTTTCTGTAAGGCCCTTTTGTAGAATATCCACATCATTTGGGGATTCAATAATGGCTCCCAGTTTGCAGTCATCTGCGAAATTTGTTAGCCAGAGCCCCTTAGTGTTGGCCTGTACTTCAGAGAAGTAGATGCCAAACAAGAGTGGTCCCAAGACTGAACCCCGAGGTACTCCACTTGTCTGGAGCTGGATTTGGAGTCGGCTACTTTTACAGTCTGGGTTGTCAGTAAGCCAGTTGGCAACCCATCGAGTGACATAGGAATTTATGCCCAGCTTAGCAAGTTTATCTATGATTCCAGAGTGGGGGATGGTGTCGAAGGCCTTGGCGAGGTCCAGATAGTCTGTGTGGACTGCCTTACCCTCGTCCACAGCTCTGGAGACTGATTCGAAGAAGTCAATCAGATTCAGGAGACAAGATCGGCCCTTCACAAACCCAAACTGGGTGGGGTCCAGTGTTTGAGGGTTGCCAGTGTCTTTGTTTATAAGTTCTATGATAATGTGTTCCATGCCCTTGCAGATCAGGCTTGTCAGACTGATGGGATGGTAGTTCCCAGGATCCACAGCGGATCCCCCCTTGTACAGTGGGATAACTGTAGCTGTGCGCCACTCAGTGGGCATGAAGCCTGAGGTGAGGCTATGATTAAAAATGACACTTAGGTGAGGTGCCAGTTCATTTTGTAGCTCATGTAGTACACAGCCTGGGATGTCATCTTGTCCCATGGATGCTGTATTCTTAGCTTTGGAGAGTGCGGTTTCTACCTGTGTGGCCGTGATTATCGGAATTTGGCAATCTTTTGGTATTGAGATGGGCCCTTTAGGAGGTGAGAGGGGGGTGAAGTTGGCACTAAATCAATCTGCCAGAATATTGGCAGTATCCTTGGGATCAGTATATTTATAATGCCATTCTTTTGTAGCTCAGAGCAGATCTGAGCATTGCCATTAAGATTCTTGACATAACTATAGAATGCCTTGTGGTTGCCTTTGGAATCTTTGGCAGTTTTATTTTAGTAACTAGCTTTTGAGGATTTTATGAGGAATCTCAGCTTCTTACTGAGGCTGGTGAGGGAGTTTTTTGTATCCTGAGATTTTCCTCTTTTCTGCAACAGTTTCTTCCTTCTGTTGTATGGTTTGTTTATAGCAGGGGACCATCAGATTGGCTTCCTTTTTTTGGAGAAGAGCATCTTGGTTCTATTTGGGATGGCACAATTCATGCACAAGTAGATGTGCTCGTACAGTGCCTTAGTGTAGGATTCTGCAGTCGAACTTTCAGATCCCATTTGCATAGGTGTCGTGAAGCTTGTCACTTCTGACTTCAGTAGCATGAAGTTGGCTTTGGAGAAGTTTTTTAAGGAGGTTTCCTTACTGGGGGGTGGGGGTGGGATGTGGATGTCAAGGGTGATTTCCTTATGGTCAGACTTGACCAATGAGGGGGTGACCACTGGTGTGGAGCATCTATCTCCCATGTTGGTAATGACCAGGTCTAGGATATTGGCGCCCTTGGTGGGACAATGGATTACTTGATCCAGGGCGTTGGAATTTATGAATTCCAAGAACCGTTGGGAAAAGGAGTTGGTACCAGAGTAGTTTTCCCAGTTAATGGCAGGGTAGTTGAAATCACCCAGTATTAGGGTGTTTGGTTGTATCTTAATATTCTCCAGTATGTTTAGAAAGGTGTAGTGAGAATCTTGGGGCATGGTGGGGGATCTGCAGCAAGCTACAGTTTGGATTGCAGTCTTACCTAGTGTTAGTTGCACCTGGAGAATTTCAGATGCATTGTGTTGGACAACTAGCCTGGAGATGTGAATATCCTTGGTGAATATGGACACTCCACCACCTTTAATGTTTCAGTCTTGGTTTTGTGGCCGAAAAGTGTGGTAAGAGTTGTAGCCTGGTATTGCAGGGGTGCTCTCTGGAGCCTTGAACCAGGTCTCAGTTACTGCACAGATATCGATGTTCTCCATTTTTAGGAGTGCCTCGAGAGAGTACATTTTGAGGTTTAGACTTCTAGCATTGAGTAGCATTACCTTCAGATTTTGCATGCTTGTATCTGTTACGGCGGTGGTTTTATCCTTTGAACCTTGCCTAAAAAAGGCACTATAGGGGTGGCAAGAGCTTTAGCCAGTAAAAATGAGTCCGCAAACTACTGAACAATAAACAAACAGAGAACCACTGGCTAAGACCCGAATTTCTGGAACCGAAGATGCACAATATATATTCACACAGCTTTACACACCTACATTTTCATTAACCAATTAAAATGTTAATTAACTAGTTAAAGCTATACACATCTACACTTTAAAAATTATTATTATAATGTGTGAATATATATTGTTGGAGTGGGTTTGAGAGGTGTTATTTTCTGAAGAAGTCTGTACATTAAAGACGAAACCTAGGTAAAATTGTCGTTTTATTTGTGTTGGTGCATCTTCGGTTCCAGAAATTCGGGTCTTGGCCAGTGGTTCTCTGTTTGTTTATTGTTCAGCTTTAGCCAGTAACCTGAATCCCAGGGGTGACAGGTGCATACCATCTCTGGCAAAGCATCGTGGTTTGTCGATCATGTCTTCCCAGGCAGACAAATACTGGATCCACTTTGAATTACACCAGAAGCTTAGCCAATTATTGAAGTCAATCATTTTGTCCTTGTACTGTGGTATCATTCTGGGTGAAGGCAGGATGCTACTCAGGGCTAGGGTCATACCTGCCTGGGCCACATGATCCAAGAGCTCTTCCATGTCTCTTTTCATGTAGTCCAGGGAGGTACATCTCAAGTCATTCACTCCAGCATGGACAATGACAGAGTCGTATTTGTACTTGTTGTGGAGTGACTTGAGTGCATGCGTTATATGGCAGATCCTAGCACCCGACAGGCCGCTGATTGTAATTTTCTCCTTGTTCAGCCTGGTGAGTGGGACATCAGTGTGCCTGACTATAGAGTCACCTATGACTAAAGTTTTGGGTACATTGTCTTGCCTTAGGGTCTGTTGTTGGGTGGCACACTGGTGTTGTGAGCTATGTGTCACTTTGGTTGTGACTGGTGTTTGTTCGCATTTTAGCTTCTGAGGTCCTTGTTGCTTGGGCAGGTTAATTTTAAGGGCCTCCGCATATGTGGGTTTAGTGTTGCTATGTGTGGGTGTTGATGGTGTGGGTTTTGAAGGGCTATGAGTTGCTAAAGGTGTTGTGCAAGTGTTAACCTTCTCCTCTTGGCTATCTTGCACAGTCTTGGCCTACAGAGCTTTGCTTCCAGTTTGTCTATGTAAGTGCATCTCTCGCAGGTTGTAGTGTTGGGTGGTAAGAGGAGAGGATTGTCTGTGTACATGAGGCAGTTGCCGCATTGCCCCCGTATGCCCATATTCACCAGGTGGACAGGAGAAATCACCGGAAGCTGACCCTTGGACATGCCTGTTTAGGTGCTTTTTTTGTAAAGTTTAAGAGCTGTTTTCCCTTACCTTTGCAAGGTACTTTGCAATCATAGGCTGTTTAGTGCCTACGATTAATTTTTCCTTATTGACAAGGAGATTTGAGTGCTTGTATCAGTTTCAGGCTTCCTAGTGCTTTCCAGCAGGTTCCAGAGCAAGTGCTAGTCACAGGGGTTCAGATTTTAGTGCTACTACTGAGAAACCAGCTAGTTCTAAGGGAAAATTTGAAGAACAGACTGTCTGGCACCTGGAATAGTTTAACTGTAGCTTCGCAGTGCTGCACGTTGTGAAAAATGTGCAAACACACGCGTTTTTAAGCCAGAAAGTTGAAAAGGATAGAAATCAGCCCAAAAAGGTTAAGAAAATTACAATTTCAGAGCTGGAAACCACTCCTCTAGTGTTAGGCCGTACAATGCTCACCACTCCCACTGGTAAGCAGTAGGACTTCCCTCTACCACAGCAAGGTCTGGATAACTCTGAACACAAAAAATAAAGTCCTGAGACAAGCAAAGCCTGGGATATGGACTGGCTAGGAAAGGTGGAAAACGAGCAAACAAGATAGTATTTTTTTTTGTTGAAACAGGCTAAACAATGCAATAATACAGTAAATAAACACAGAAAAGGCTAACACACTTGAGTGTGTAGTCCTAAACAGTAAATGCAATTAAAACTGTACAAAATTAGCAATTTAAAACTTTTTAAATGAAGCAAGGCAAGTGCACAACTGAAAAACGATTTAAGAAGCAGTAATACAGCAGAATAAGTAGCTAGTCTACATATACAGAGAAGTCTGTATATACAGAAAAGCCGCTAAAACACACAAACAATTCAGATGCAGTGCAACCTAGAGCACTTGAGTTGTACCAATATTAAGGCAATTACAGTTATAGTAAATGCTCTAAAATATACTCTATATTTCCAAAATATTTGAGAAGCACAGTCGGAACACAAGGAGATTCAAGCAATTTTTTTTTTTTTTGAAAGGGAAAAAGGAGAAACAGAAGGCCTTATCAAATGTTCCCTCTGTATTAGGTAGAATGAGCTAATGACACTAGACTGTGAGGAGTGTCCCAGATCAGATTTACAGTAAAGGCGGGCAACTGCAAAGCCACCAAGTATAACAACAACGCACAAACAGGGAGGGAGGGTGGGGACCAGAACTAAAGCTAGTAGCCTACAGACAGTAAACACTACAGAAAGCCACAAAATTTAATTTTTTAAAAGATAAAGGAGCAAAGAGACTCTACAAAATGCTTTTAACTGCAAACAAATCAGTTACCTGTGCAGATATTCCTCAGACAGGACTAGTAATGGAATTTGTACTCAGTTGGCAATGTAACTCAAAAGTTAAGCTAGAGAGCTACAAATGAGCTCTTTCCTCTAGCTCTAGTATCCCCTGCTTTTTATAATTGGCATCTCTGAGCAAATTGGCTGATGTGATGAAAACAGCCTGACCATATATATATATATATATATATATATATATATATATATATATATATATATATATATATAATTAATATATAGATATATGTATGTGTGTGTGTCTGTTAAGTTCTCACCAGTCAACAAAATCTAAGTGACTTGGCAGTTTATAAGCAAATCCTGTTTCATCAAAACGATGGTATTGAAACTTCATTTAAGCAAAACCTTAAACCAGCAAAAATGTTCACAGGGAAACATCACTTGGCCACCAGGATGACAAACACACAGCAAAGTGATTAAAACCCACCAAAGTGGGTGTCTTCACCCCCCCCCACACCCCCTCTAACTATATATACCAACTCTGAGATCGTACTATAGTGGGGGGTAAGGGAAAATATCTCCAAGGTGGCCAAGTAGTTAGTTTCCCCGTGAACATTTTTGTTGGTTTAAGGTTTCGCTTAACGAAAGTTTTGATATTGTCGTCTCGATGAAATGGGATTACCTTATATGGGTATTCGATATTCTCAGGTAGACCCATATATACATATATTTATTAAGGGCTTCTTGTCAAAAATATGAGATCCAAAGTTGCAGACTCTGCAATAAATTGCAGTACAAGATGTACAAAACTGAATTTCAAAATTCATTGTCACTCAAAGGATTTTTATTGGGGAGTGAGGTGGGGCTTCATCCTCCCTTGTACCAGGATATTCATATATTTACACACACACACACACACACACACACACACACACACACACACACACACACACACACACTAATTCTAAAATTGCTGGTCATTAGAAGAAAACTGAATAGTCCAGAGCACAAAATCACTGATACAATATTGTCCCCCATTTGCATTTGTAGTTCTGGTATTGCAAGCATCTCAAATGCATTTGTAATTTCAACCGGCATCCTTATTTTAGAGATGTATTTCACATAAAACCTAGTCTAAACCTGTAATATTTGATGAGTGAATTTTATAATGGACTTGAAATTTTTACTACTTTCTTCTTCAAACTGAAAAAAGAATGATTTATTTGAAAACTGTTCTTTCTGTAATTATGCATTCTCTTTTTTCTCAGTACCTTTACTTTTTCTCTGCTGTAGCAGTTTGCCATGAAGCTCCTCGAGTCAGTGGTTAAACTCATTTAGATGATTGCTGGTCACACTCTATGCGGTGAAACAATGTAGGAACTGAATCAAGAAGGCTAGTTTCAAGTATACTGGATTTGATTAAAGAGCTGTGGCATGTAGTTATGTAAATGAACCCTTCTCCATATATGAAATGCAGTTTTCAAACAGGATTTTTTTGTATGTTTATTGGCATGAAGTTGCTCAATGAATTTAAGTTCACACATTTGGAATGAAGGTATTTTCATGGACTCTGAAATTCTACTGTCTTCCCATTTGGACCTTTCAGATGCTTGGGTACATTCTGAATTCTGGCTTTTTGGCATTGCATGTGAGCATTCCTCCTGATCTGGTGGACAACCACTTGACTTATCTTTTGGTTGTATGGTCCAACATTTTTTGGCACCCACTGTTTTTTGCATAATTTTCTTATGGTGGAACAGTCAAAGTTTTGTTTTTTTACTTTGCAAAGTATTAACCATCAAATACATGGATGATTTGATCTTACCTTCTGAGATGCAACCTGTGAAGGATAATTCATTTCATAGAAGCAGCACAGCAGAATGGCACTGGGATGAGCAGGTGCAGATAAAATTGATAAACATGCTTGCTGCAAAGGAAGAATGTTAAGGCACACAGACATTTCTGAATGAATTGTTGACCGCATCATTGCATCCAGCTGAGTGGTAGGTGGAGGAGTACATATGAAAAACACAGTGCATAGAGATATTTAAATGATTAAAAGTTGTTTTTTTTCTTCCTGAGACAAACTAGCAGGTGTTGAAAGGAAATAGGTGTGTTCAAATATGGATAAGATTTCACCAGGTGTCTAGGATAGATGAAAGTGAAGAAAAGAGGAGAAGGGAGGTGTCCCCTCCTACTGGAAAATTATAGCAGTGAGTGGTGCTGGTGCTTGTGCTGGCTAGTAGAAAAACATAGAAAATTAATTCAGTGTTTTACTTAGAAAAGGGAATGTGTGTCTGTGTGTGTTTGCATGTGTGTATTTTTGTGATGGGAGGAGCAAAAATGTTCATAGGCATGTACTAGGCTAATGGCCCTGGAGTCTTTACAAGCCTAGCCCATAGGATTACCCTGGCATTGTGCCACCTGACCTTATTTCCCAGTGCCTCTGTCGAGTAAAGCCACCGGAGTGATCCCCGGGGAGAATTTTCTATTTCCCATCCACTCATCAAGATTTCTGTTGAAGAGGGCCAGTGATGTGCTCTGCTTGACATGTATGGGAATTCTGTTCCATAGCATGGGCAATCTCTGAGTTATGAACCTGTCCCTCCAGCATGTTCTGTTGATTGTGGTAATGAGGTTGAGGTCTCTGGCGTGTGTGGTGCGGAGAGATTGGGATTTCTTCAGATGCAGCATTTCTAACAGAGCTGGGTCAGACATGGCTTTGTTAGTCAAGCAGAGATCACCTCTAAGTAGGCGATATGAGGCAAAGAATAGTTGGAGTTTTTTTAGCCTGTCCATATAGGACAAATATTTAAGGCCTAGGATCCTCTTTGTGAGGGACTTTTGCAGCCTCTCCAGTTGTTGCAGGTGTTTGGTGAGGTACATGCTAAATGGGATATTGTATTCAATAACTGGCCTAATGAGGGAAGAGTAGAGGGAGACAATAACCTCTTTTGTCCTGGATGCAAAACCCTTAGTAATGAGATGTGCCACATAAAAAAGACTTTCTGACCACAGTCGCAATGTGATGGTCAAAAGAGAGGTTGCTGTCAACCTGTATTCCCAGATCTCTTATAACACCTTCTGTGTTCAGTGAACTATCATCGATGTGATAATTAATTTGAAATTGTTTTTTCCCAAAGGGGATGACAACCCATATTTTTTGGCATTGAGCTTAAGGCCATGGTTCTGACATCAAATGTTGGCCTCACATTTCTGTAGGATGGCAACATCACTTGGGGAGTTAATAATAGCTCTCTACTTGCAATTGTCTGCAAACTTTGTCAGCCAAAGTCCCTTCGTGTTGGCCTGGACTTCAGAGAAGTAGATACCAAACAGAAGAGGACACAGGACTGAACCCTGTGGGACTCCACTCGTGACTGGTTGGCATTCTGACTTAGAGTCAGCTACTTTCACACAGTGGGCTCTACCTTTGAGCCAGTTTGTAACCCACCTAGTGATATACGGGTTGATGCCTAGCTTAGTGAGTTTTTCTATGATTCCTGAGTGGGGAATGGTATCAAAGGCCTTGGCCAGATCAAGGTAGGCTGTATGAGCCACCTTGCTTTCATTCACAGCTCTAGTGACGGACTCAGAGAAGCAGAAAAAGTTGAGCAGGCATGATCTACCCTTTACAAAACCAAACTGTGCGGGATCCAGAGTTTGGAGATTCTCTATACCCTTGTTTATTAGGTCCATGAAGATGTGTTCCATAGCTTTGCATATCAGACTTGTGAGGCTAATGGGGCGATACTTCCCAGGGTCTGTAGTCACTCCTCCTTTGTGGAGAGGGTGACTGTAGCAGTATGCCATTCGGTAGGGACGAAGCCTGAGGTGAGGCTGTGATTGAACAGGGCCCACAGGTGAGGTGCCCGTTCACTCTGTAGTTCAGGTAGAACACAGCCAGGGATATTGTCAGGTACCATAGAAGCTGTATTCTTGGCTTTGGACATTGCTGTTTTAACCTGTGCAGCAGTAATACTGGGTGCCTGACAATCTACTGGTATTGTGACTGGTTCCTTAGAGGGGGAGAGAGGGGTAAAGTTGGCACTGAATATGTCGGCCAGTATATTGGCAATGTCTGTTGGCTTGGTATAGGAGGTACCATTGTGCAGTAGCTCAGAGCAAATTTGGGTATTGCCATGGAGATTCCTTACATAACTATAGAAGACCTTGTGGTTGTCTTTACTATCTGTTGCAATTCTGTTTTCATAGTTAGCTTTAGAGGATTTGATGAGGGATCTCAACTTTTTGTTGAGGCTGATGAGGGAGTTTTTCCAGTCTTGAGACTTAATCGTATTCCACATCAGTTTCCTCCTTCTGTTGTAGAGTTTGTTTATAACAGGGGACCACCAGATTGGCTTCCTTTTTTTGGAGGCGAGTGTCTTGGTTCTATTGGGTATGGCAGGATCCATGCATTTGTGTACGTGTTCGTACAGTGCATTGGTGTATGATTTGGTGGTCATGCAACTGATCTCCATTTGTGTGGGTACAGTGAAGTTAGCCACCTCTGTTTTTAGGATCCCAAAGTTAGCTTTGGAGAAGTTTTTCATGGTGGTTACTTTTGCAGTGGGGGTGGGAGAGATTTGTATTTCCAAGGTAATTAGTTTGTGGTCAGATCTAGTCAGCGAGGAGTTGACTATTGGTGTAGAGCAATGGTCGCCTATGTTAGTAATGACCAGATCAAGGATGTTGCTACCTCTAGTGGGGGGAAGAACGAGCTGGTCCAGGGCATTTGAATTAATGAATTCCAGGAAGGGAAACATTGGGCAAGTGTTTTGGTACATGAGTAGTTTTCCCAGTTAATGGAGGGGTAGTTGAAGTCGCCCAGTATGAGAGTGTTAGGTTGGACCTTAATATTGTCCAGGGTGCTTAGGAACATGGAGTGAGTCTTGGGACATAGTTGGGGACCTATGGCAGGCTACGACCTGAATTGCTATCTTAACCAATGTTAGCTGCACCTAAAGTATCTCAGATGCGTTATGTTCAGCTACCAGTCTGGAGGTGTGCACATCCTTTATGGATATGGAAACACCACCGCCTTTGTTGCTTCAGTCCACATTCTGGGGCTGAAAGGTGTGGAATGAGTTATAGCATGGTAGTCCAGGGGTGCTTTCTGCTGCCTTGAGCCAGGTCTCTGTTACGGCACAAATGTCGATGTTCTCCATTTTAAGGAGTGCTCCGAGCGAGTTCATTTTGAGATTTAGACTTCTAACAATGATCAGCATGACCCTCAGATTGCATTTGTTTGTAGCTGTTACAGTGGTAATTTGGTCTTTGGAACACCGCCTAAAAAAGACACTATAGGGGTGGCAAGAGCCTTGGGCAGTATCCGGAAGCCCAGGGTGACAGATGCAGGCCATCTCTGGCAAAGCATTGAGGTCTGTCAATCATGTCATCCCAGGCAGACAAATACTGGATCCCCTTTGAATGACACCAGAAACATAGCCAGTTGTTGAAATCAGTCATTTTCTGCTTGTACTGTGGTATCATTCTGGGTGATGGTAGTATGCTGCTCAAGTGTAGGGTCATACCCGCCTGGGCTACATAACCCGAGAGCTCCTCCATGTCTCTTTTCATGTAGTCCAGGGAAGTACGTCTCAGGTCATTTACACCCACATGTACAATGACAGAGTCATATTTGTACCTGTTGTTGAGGGACCCGAGTGCATGCCTTGTATGGTGGATCCTAGCGCCTGACAGGCAGCTGACTATTACTTTCTCCTTATTCAACCTAGTAAGTGGGACATCATATCGAGTCACCTATGACTAATGTGTTGGGCATGCTGTTTTGCCTTAGGTGCTTTGGTTGAGTGGCACACTGTTTAGGAGAGTTATGTGTCTCATGATTAGTGTTGTGTTGTGGTGGTAGAGTGCGTTTCTGCCTTGGAGGTCTCTGCTGCTTTGGTAGATTTTTAATGAGAGCCCCCATGAAGGTGGGTGTGTGGTTTGTGTTTTTATGTAAAGGCAGTGCTGGTGTGTGTTCTGGAGGGCTATGTGTTCCATGTGGTGTAGTGCAAGATTTGACCTTCTCCTCTTGACCAGCTGTTCTGGTCTTGGCTGGAGAGTGCGTGACTTCCAGTTTGGATATATAAATGCATCTCTCACAAGTCTGAGTGTTGGGAGGTAAGAGGAGAGGGTTGTCATTGTACATGAGGCAGTTGCTACATTGCCTCAGGATGCCCACGTTCACCAGATTAATAGGAGAAAGCACAAGGAACTGACCTTTAGACATGCCTGGAGGGGTGGGCATTAATAATAAGTACTGGAGCTGTTTTCTTGTAGAATGTTTAGTGCTGGTAGCACTTTTGTGTGCTACAGTAATTCCTACAAGAAGTCTGGTAAAGTGCTAGATTAATAAGATAGTAAAAGTGCAGGAGAGGAGAGAACTAGTAGATCTAAGGGAAAAATTAAGCTTACAAACAGTCCTGGATAAAGCAAATCTGTATCTGGACTAGACTAGTTACAGGAAACGCAGGAAACAAGCACAAATGTGGGCTTTTAAACCAGAAACTTGTTGCAGATGTCAAAAGAGCCAGACAAGTGCTTTCCATCATATTGACTGAAACCTTAACATAATTGCAATCGGATGACCACAACCATAGGTCATCCCTTCTTAAAGGACACCTAAATTCAACCAAACCATTTCTTTTTCTTTCCCTCCACCATCAAACACTTCTTCTTAGGCCAAAACCCAAGACCTCCTAAAAATAACACAGGAATTTATGGCTTTCACAGTTTCACACTTCTACCCTTGAAGCCTCCCCATCTAAAAGAAGGGAGGTGTCCTTTCGGAAGATTCAGATTCCTAAAGTTCAGAAGGTGAGGAGGAATTGTCCTATTCTGAGCACCTTCCACCACAAACTTATCCAGATACAGACTCCAATGACACCATCTCTTCTGCCCCCCCCCTCCCCCAAGAGGACCTTACTTTTGGGATACCCTTCATAGAATGAAGGAGGCTTTCATTTGGGAAAACCAAGAGTTTTCACATAGCTCAGAACCGTTATAGAGCACTGCTAAGTTTGTTTTCTCCCAGGCCACTTGCTATTACTTCTGTACATGTACTAATGGATGATGTCTTTGAAGACATTGCTTTACATCCTGATTCTTTGCCTCCTGCCCCTAGGAGGGCTGAGCAGGTTCTACAGAGTGCTTAAATCTCACAAGCACCTTTACAGAAATCCCAAGGCTGATCCTTCAGTAGTCTCTACTGAATCCACAAAAGGTGTACCTAAGGGGTCAACTAGATATCCTCTTCCTAATGATAGGAAAAGTTGAGTACGGGACAGATTTGGTAAAAATGCTTATATGTCTGCTACTTTTGTAAGGAGAGAATTGAATTGCCAGTTCCATATAGTGAAGTACTTTGAATCTTTACAAGACAAAATTTTACTAAAGTCAACTCTTGCAGACAGAACTTTATCAAAGGAAATTCAGGAGACAGCAAAAAAAGCTTTATAAGTCTCCAGACACTCCTTTAAGTGTAGCTATGATACCTCGGATGCATCATGCAGAACAGCTCCCACAGGCTCTGCAATCCACAGACCTGTGTGGCTCATGACCCAGTCCCTGTTGGATCACAATCTCACCAACCAGGGAGCCCACAGAGAACAGAGACCAACTGTTATTACTTTCAACACCAGCACCCCATACCATACCCACTCTCCCCTCCAAAACTCTGCCTGGAAAACTCTCCTTCTTTCCAAATCAATGGAACCCATCAATTTCAGGGAAGTACCACCCCTCTTAGGCATTCTAAAACCACCAAAAGAAAAGGAGAGCGCCTCTTCACCTATCCTCAGGTAAGTCCTTCACCAAGGATCCATTCAGCGTGTTCCACCAGGTCAAGAGGGACAAGGCTTCTTCTCAAGGATCTTTCTCCTTCCAAGAAAGGAGGAGACCTGGAGATCCATCTTGGACCTTTCTAAACTAAGAAAGTTTCTCAATATTCCACAATTCAAAATGCTTACTTTATAAGAATGACTCCCATTATCTTCCAAGATACCTTTATGGTCACTCTATACCTAAAAGATGCTTACCTCCATATCCCCATAGCAGACAGTCACAGAAAATACCTACAGTTTTGTAGCAACAGGCTCTCACTTCCAATTCTGTGCTTTACCATTTTGGTTTTTCAGTGCTCCCAGAGAGTTCACAAAATGTTTAGCTCTTCTGATCGCATATTGTAGAACTCTGGGAGGTCATATTTACTCCTACATAGATGACTGTCTCATTCAGGGAAAATCCACAGCAGCGATCTTGGACTCCTTGCAGATCACCATAGTCTGCCTTCAGAAGGCAGGTCTCACCTTAAATCTTCAAAAGTCGCAAAGTCTTCCTCAAACAAGGATCCTTTTTCTGGGTGCCCTCACTGACTTTGACCAGCAGAAAGCCTTTCTTCTCCAGGGCAAGATATCTTTCCTGACAAACTGGCTGGCCTGCCTATTATCAAAACAGCACATCTTAGCAAGGGAATTTCTGAGGATTTTGGCTACATGACATCCCGAATACTCATGATTCCATTTGCAAAGTTACACATAAGAAAACTTCAGTGCTTCCTAAAAAAATGGGAACAGTATTCTTAACTCCTAGATACACTATTGACTCTCCTTCCATGCCTGAAGAAGGAGCTGCTATGGTGTAAGAACACTGTGTTGCAAACCCTAGGAGCGAATTTCTCTTTACCAGTATCAGACAAGATCAGCACAATAAACATAGCTTGGTGGACTCACTTAGCTTCCCTAGATAGCTCAAACATAGCTTGGGGGGCCCATTTAGGTTTCTCAATTAGTGCAGAATATATGGGCACCACAGCAGAGAAGTGCATATAAACCCTAAGGACCTACTAGCAATTTATCTGTCTGTAAATAATTTTCAGCAGAATTTAAACCCAGGGACCTTGCAGATGTGAACAGATAACACCACAGTTATGTGGTACAGAAGCAAGCAAGGAGGTACCCTTTCCTACTATTTCTGCAGTGTCACAAGGCAAATCTGGTTCTGGCTCAAGAACTAGAAATGACTGTCATAGCATGTTGTACTCTGGATCTTCTAGGCCCCAACAAATGGATGTTGAAGTGAGAGAGGTATTCCTGGACCTAACTCTACAGTGTGTGTGTGTGTGGTGGGGGCATAGTAGAGCTGTTTGCCTCTCACCAGAACTCAACAGACATAGACTTGTAAAACAGAAAATAGATGTTTTCTGTTTTTGATTGACAAACTTATTCCTGTATGCATTCCCACCCTTGCCTCAGATCCCCAGGGTACTGATAAAAGTCTGTCAGGTGATACAGCATGATCCTAGCATCCCTCTTCTGGCCAAGACAATACTGGTTCTCACTTCTCTTGACCATTAGTGAGGGGAGATTCTACACCCTACTGCAAGAGATAGGTATCATCAGTCATGCCAAGGGATCTGTATTTCATCCTCACCTGGCCACACTCAGGTTAACAGCCTGGAGTATTGGATATTGACACCAAGGAATGTCACCTGTCCCAAGGATGTGCTTTTCATTTTTAAGGAGGCAAAGAAATCCAATACCACAAAATTATAGCTGGCAAAATGGACAGGATTTTCCATTTGGTGTCACAACAAGAACACCAACCCTTCTCAAGCAGACAGCAACCAGGTCTTGAAGTAGTAGGACTTTTCTACTTCAGAATTAGTACATGTATCTGCTCTCTCTGCTTGCCTGTACTGTTCTCCACCTATCTCCTTGCACCCACACATGAAACTTTTCCTAAAAGGGGTGATTTACTTGAGAACACTGAGAAGGAAACGTAATCTAGCCTGGTGTCTAATACAGATAACCTACCGCCCAGGTGTTGGCTTTGGGACTTCTCCCAAGAATCAGTGTTGCACCAGTGACTATGAAGAAAATTGTACAGTCGTGTCCCACTTACCATAATTGTAAATGTTTAAGTAGATGAACATTGCAGTGCATACTCCGACCCTTCAACCCATCTGTTGACCACTTTTGTCCCCCTTGCTGGACGCAAAGGGTAGAGAAGTTCCCAGCAGAGAGTCCTCTTATCTCCATCATCCCCCATCTACCTCCTATGATTTTTTCCATCTCTTTCCGATGCAAACAACTAGGGAGGTGGTGCTGTCCTCTGGCATCAGACTACTTATTCACTGCTTAATAAGACCTGAAGATGGTGCTGACCAATACCATTCTTATAACCTGATGTCCAGACATTGGTCTTCAGACATCTGTTGGCTAGGGATGACATGAAGACTCTGGAAATTGGGCTGGTCCCAGGGTTCTGCCTGGCAAGAAGACCCGAGAATCAGTACTGCAACACTGACCTACTCGAACATCTACACTAGGGTATGTGGCACACAGCTGTACTTTCTCTCTCTCTCTCTTTGTCTTAACTATTAGCCTTATATAAGCTACAGTCCTTGTGGTCATAAATCATATAAGATTTATTTTTGTCAGACGCAGGATACAAAAATGCTGGGTTGCCCTTCTTGACCATTGTTGACTGTTGATGCCTTATTCTTCAATATGGTTATCTGATCATGTACTGCGGTGGTGGTGCTGCGGTTGTCACCTCACAGTAAGACATTGTCCTGTTCGATTCTCAGCTGAAGCGTCTTTTGTGTGGAGACATGCGTGAATGGGCGTACCTTCATTGAAGGTTGTGCATCAGGGCCGGCAACTCGGCACATAAAAATCTACTGCCAATCATTAGCGGACCGGAGTTCTGCTGTGGCGACCCCTAACTGGGAAAAGCCGAAAGACACAACAGCAACATGGTTATCTGATCGTATTATTTGACCAAGCTGTCCAGTTAGTTCTAGACATCTAGAATTGATTGTATATATAATTAAGGTAACAGTTGTCTAATGTTTGGAAAAAGTTAATGTCTTTCCAGTGTACTTCAGGAAATTTTATTCCTGTAAATGCTGTTTGAAACAAATTTATCCATTTCTCTGTATATGCCAAATTAAATCCAGGAATTGCTTCTTTTTCATCAAATTCTACCTTACCTTACTGATGCCAGCAGCTCATCTAGAAAATGGTGTTTAGATTGCTTGCTTCTTAAAAGGAAATATGATACATTGTTGTTTACTGAAAAGACATTTGTAGTTCCTGTATTACAAAACCTGAAGAAACCTTACTGTTGGGGTTTCTAAAATATGTCATATGTTCACAAAGGACAGTCCAGACCAAAGATCTAGCGATAGCTTTCTTTTTTCAACTAAAAATGGTAGTAGACATAACCCGTACAGCACAGATTAATCACGGTGTGATACACTACCCAAAGGACTGGCAGTCCAGTTATATCATAATGGTCATATTAAGCTTTTTTGTAGGATTAACTTACACCGTCCTCCTTTCCTATTTACTTCTTAAAATTTACTAAGCTCAAGCCTTTGATTCTAAAAGATAAATTTGACTTCAAATATTACCTTAAATTAAACTGCATAGGAAGGCTAGGTGACCAGATGGGCTGTGTATTGCGTAAATGTTCTCTTTGTCAACTGTTTAAAATCTGTATGCCTTCCTAACCCTATCACCTGTAGCAATTCATCACTGGATGTATTAACCACTAACATAAAAGACAAAGGTCTAGAGAAAAACTTGAATGACTGTTTCTCAATTAAACAAATATTTTCCTGTAAGGTATGCAAGGTTGATAGGTTGATCCTATTTCCATTTGGGAAGGCCAGCCTTCCAAAGAGAGATCATGATCTTCTGTGCAATGTTGTATTAGTTGACTGGTCACTGTTGTAGAACTCAACCACTGCCTTGCATTTAGTGCATCCCTTAGCTTTGGAGTACTTTCCTCGCATATCAAACAGACACCTTAGCCATGTTTAATTGTAGTCCTAAAAATTAGATCTAATCACGCACTTCACTTCCTAACTTCTAGTAACATGATGCCTATATCCCACCTTCTATTGCCTCATATTTAACACGCTCACACACTATTGTTGCAGAACATAAGCATTTTAAAAGCACAGTTCTCCACAGAGGACTATCCTTATGGTGTTTTCTTTTTGCTAGCTTATTGTCACTACCTGCTTCAAGAAACTATCTTATACTTACTGATTTTTTTTAACTTGTGCCTAAAATAACATATGCTCATTTACTCTGTTGTGTATATATTGTCCTCTACTATAATTCCTGCATTTTTTATTGTATTGTATATTAATGCAATTTCTGTAATTTTTACTCAATTGTACTGTGGTGCTTTTCTCCCTGGGCCTCCACTGAAAAAGGGTACTAGCACAGTCGGACTATCCCAATCAAAAATGTAAAATAAATAAATACAAATTAATTCTTATTGGGGTATGTAACATGGCTGTCCTTGATGTGGACATCTGATAGACTGACTAATTTATTAGGTTGTTAATAAACATACAAGTGTATTTGGTTACTTTGGTTAGACTAATCCATGGCCCATTTTTGGCTGGATGCCTAGTAGATACCTTGTGGACCTATGAAACAATTATCAGGATAATTGTGAGAAGCTGTACTATTACAGTGTTTCTGCAGCAGAAGCATTTTCTAATCATTGGCCATGGCTCAGTGAAGTGCTAAAAGCCAAGCTTAGGATTTGGGAGCCCACACGGAGGTAGTAGAAGCATAGACTTTGCAGAATTCAAGTTAGAATTACTAAGGCTTCCTACTGTAGGCATAATCCATGGAAATCACTAAGCCTGTCAAAGTAGTTGTGGTCTGAAATTAGAAAAGCAGTGAGTCTTAAACTCGCATGCGAGTTCCTTCATTTTTCTATCTCAAGTGATGCTGCTTTCACTGACGAGGGCCACTTAGATGTTGACTGTGCTCATTTCTTCGGTACTCCCCTCTCCACTTACAGCTCATAATCCTTGTACTGCTGTGACAGTCTTAGGCTTTCTCATTTCTAATTTCGTTTGCGGTAATCCTGTGTGGAAAATGAATAAATTTGCATCATCCCAAGAAAGCTTCCAGGCTCCCTGTCAATCTCCAACTGGTTTCCTAAAAACGTTTTATGAATTCAGTGTCAGAATTTTGGCCTTTCTTATTAATGTCTCTTTAGCTATTGTCAGAATTACATTACTTGAACATCATTTAAAACTAGTAAACTTTCCTCCTGTATGACTGCAGGTTTATTCTAAATGTGTGTTCATCTTTGAAAATACTTGAAAAGTCAGACTTACCTTCACATTCTGAATAAATAAATCAGAATGGAATCTTTACATGAGTCATTGTGGCTACTGAATGACCACATTGTATTCACTCCACTTTGTGTAGTAACTGACTCAGTTTTGCCAGACATGGACAGTGGACTTCTTACAAGTGTATTACTCACTGCTATGAATAGGGATTCTAGTTCTGTGGGCCATACTTTGCTCTTCGACAAGTTTGTGAAAGTTGGCTCCAACAAAGACCCTCTTACACGCATTTTTTTCAACATACTGCCTACTTTTCATCAAATCAGTGCAGTACTGCTCATTTTGCGAGGTCCAGTCACAAGAAAGGTCATTCACACACTCGTCAGGGTTTTCTTTGTTTCAGCTTGTTAGTTACCTGTGCACACCCACAGCATTCAAGAGATGGTGTGCATTAATCCTTGTGACTGACATTCATGCCTGTGTGCATGATGCAGACATGACCATATCTCCCTTGTAAACAGCACCTCTATGTGATCGGTGTCACCATGGTGGATTCTGCCATTGATTATGCACCCAAATAGTCACACTCCCTTTCTCTCCTGCCACAAAAAGGTAAGGAGGATTATGTCTTGTTCTTCATCTTCTCCCCACAGCATCTCCAGCAGATGCCAAAGCAGCTAGTGTAACACAGCTAGCTGGGGTTGCAGTCATGACTTCATTCCCATGTGCCAGTAGAGCTGGCTGCTTGACAAGTTATATATATATATATATATATATATATATATATATATATATATATATATATATATATATATATAAAATGATACTTTTATTCTATCTGAAACTGATTTTTGATGATTAAGAATGTTTCCCTTTTCCCAAAAAGACATCTAAAGCTCATTTGTTTGATGTATATAGCGTGTGTTGTGTATGTGTCTGTAAGCATGTGTAATTGTTTGGGTTTTGTCCCGTTTCTCCATATAAATTGTAAAACTCATTTCAGTGATATGTAGTATGTGTCTCTGTTGTCTTACTTCTTTGAGTGTTAGAAATGGGGAGAAGCAACTTCGAAATCAGTAAATCAGAAAAGGTTAAGGTCTGTAAAATGATGTTTCATCATTACAGGACTTGGTGATAAACGATAAAAAAAAAAGCACACACACAGAAGCACGACTGAATAAAACAAGACTTCTGATCGAAAAATTCAAGCTTTAAAAAAAAAATTGACTTGCCAACAAATTAGCTTGGAAAAAAAGATCAACTTAGGAGACAGAAAAACTGAACAGAATCAGAATGCAGGAGCCAGTAAACGTATTGTTTTTGGTCAGAAGAAGTGAGGTCTAAGTAATTTTCAGGTTGTTGAGTTAGCAATCGGGGAACTTTTAACTCAAAGGCAAGTGATGTATAAAAATGATAAGTCAGAAACAGCATGTGTCGTGCCTTAACATGCACTTGAAATGATCTGGCAACACTGTGGTTATATGAGTTCTAGTTCAGCATTTGTAGGCAGCAGCATTATTTACTCCAAATAAAGAAAACAATGTATTAAAAGCAAGAAGTAGAGAAAGGGTCACATGAGATGAAAGAATTAGGTGCAAAGAGCTGAGGACTGTTGTATAAAATAAATGCATGATTTCATTTCCTGGAAGTGCTTTTTAGTGTCACAAAATGTACTAAAATTCACTGTGAAACACCTAAGGCTTTCTAGTCTGCAGTAGTCCCAGGACTCAAAGACACTGTACTTTTCAGGCTTTCCTCCATTTCTGCTGTTTAAAACCAAACTTGTGGAAAGATGAGTATATTTATTTCCCATTGCAAAGTTCTGAAACGGCCAAAAACCCAAGGTAGCTGGAATAAGTAACATTCACTACTTTATAATGAAATGCAAAGATTTCTTAGAAAACTGGGGGTAATGTTAATGTGCACCTACAATCACATGTACCTTGGTGGAGCACCAACAGTTACGTACTCCTAATGAAGCAATTGTAATGCTGTGTTGGATGTTCTAAATCTTGTAAACCAGCTAATGCATTACTGAACAGTTGTCCCAAATGCTTTTTAAGCATACCTAAGTAAGACTTGGGTTGATCATATAAATGGGTTTTGTTTAAAGGTTTCTTGGTGGAAATGTGTTCAGAACAACCTGTTAGTCACAATATTTTTATCTTGCATCAGGACATCTGTAACAATAATTTACAGGTCTCAGTTGTCTTGGATGTAAAGTTCATAGGTTCATAGGTTAGTACTAGGCAACTGCCCTTTTGGGCCATTTGAAGCCTAGCCAATTACCCCATGTGAGAATCAAACACTGCACCTTGTGTCTTTAAGGTAAACACCTTAACCATTATGTCATCCTGGTATGCATTCTTATCATACATACCATGGGTGACATGTTTTTTTAAAACCTTTGTTTTTTAGCAACTGAAGTGTTGGTTTTCTAGAAGTATTCAAGAGACCTGAAGTTTATTATTTTAAGATCATGTCTAAAATTGTGAAATGAACTTATCTTTTCACACAGTAGTGTAGGTAATTAATTTTTTCATTAGTTATCAAACTGTAATTTACTTACCCACGCTAATCCAGTATAATTAGGGCTGGAACCTAAACTGACTTAAAAGCCTCCTGCCTGCCCTTTAATATTAATTCCATAAGTTTATTTACTCTTCTGCATTTGGAAAAAATCTTTAAAACCATGTATTTTTTAAAGGCTGCAAAGCGAACGTTTCACACACAAAAGTGTTTGCATGTACAAAGATGCATGCAAACACTTTTTTGTGTAAAAAGAAAAGTTTGTTTCACATCTTTGGAAATGATCTTTTAGTTAAGTGGAGGGTTTAGTTAGAAGATTTGCTGAACAGATCGTTTTTACATGTAAATGGATGAAAAGCATACTGTTGAAATATCCATCATTAATTAATCCTGATAAATGCATGTAATATATGCATCACTCCTAAATATGATGTGTGCACCTCCTCATTGTAAAATACATTTTAAACCATTATACAATTCAACATAAATTCCTGTCTTTTATCTGGCTTACTGCACATCCCTAAGGAGTTTATCCTGTATTACAAAGTGAGAATACACAATCAGATGTAGCACTAATCTAAGGATAACCTAAGAGTATACAGTTCCTGGGTCAGCTGTTTGCTTAGACAAAGTATTCATGCACAGACACACAGACACACACAAAAACAAAGGCCGCTGTCTAACTTTTGTAATTAGAAGGGGTGATCACCACATCACTTCCAAGCTATCACTTCCAGTACTTGAATGCTACAAAATGAAAGATATATAGCGGTGCACATTTGCTACATAAAAGTTGCAAATTGAAAACTAGCTAAAGTTTAAAATTAAATATTTTGACATGGCATTAACAGTTGCAGTATCTGCTATGTGTAGGAATTAGGCAGTATTTTGCTTTATGTTAACCTTTGAATCTGATTCCTAGGGTGAAAAACATGGCAATTTGGGAGTAAATCTGTGTATAACCTGTGATCACCACTGTCAGTAGAACTGTTGCTGGGTTATCTGGCACCCTGTGCAGTTCCACAAATTGGCAACTCCATCAATTCAAAGTTGTGGAAGAGCAAAAAAAAAAAAATTCTCAAACATCCCTACCATTCTTGCACAAGTTTTGTATAACCATCACCTGCCCATGCCATTTTCAACCATGTTGCTATTGCTTGCTGTGCATATATACTGTGTTATTGCATCCATAGTCCAGCATTTTTTGGCCTGCCGTGGATAAGTACAACTGTGGGGAATATTTCTTACCCTTTTTATTTATGGCTATCCATAGTTAAGATTAGCATTAGCTGTTTGAAGAGTTGCATGTCAAGTTATGCTTAAGGGGTGTGTCTGCTCCTGTGAATGAAAGGTGTCACTCGTGTGGCAAGCAGAGTCCATATTAAAAAACCCTTCTCATTTTTGGTGTATTTTGTTTAGGATTACAGAATGACATTGAAAAGTTTAGGCTTTGTCAGGGTTGCAGTCTTAAAACTCTTGGAAGAAGAGTCTCATGGTCTTGACTTATACTTCCATGGTGTCTTCAGTATGGCTACTACCACAAATGTCCATCCTAAGAAATGATTGGAGAAGTGAAGTATGGAAAAGATAATCAGGAACTCTGAAGATTCAGCTGTGGTGTTTGACATCCGTGTTCAGCTCGAGGATACAGGTCTTGGTGATGTGCTTTTGCAGTCATCAGAATAGGCTTGTGGTGAAACCATTTCAAATCTGCCATCCCTGCAGATCTAGACAGGTCCCATTGAGATGAAGGGCCACTTGTTAAGTTCAGATAGGAAGCAATTTCTTGAATGCCCATGTCTGAAGTATATTTCTTTGATTTAGAAGGAGAGGACAGTCAACCCACTATTTTAGTGAAGGAGGATGTCAATTATAGAGGCATAGAGGTCTAGAAATCCAATTTCCAGACCTCCAAGGTGGCAGCCCCATTGAAGAACACACAAAAACATACGTTTAAGGCACCCATCCCCATTTACCCGGAGTTGCATATAATGCAGGCACCTCTTAGGTCCTTACTCCCACAGTTGTTTCCCAAGTTATTCCCTAGTTAAGTATCTCCTTGACACAAGAATGTCTTCATGTCCTGCTAGACCTACTGCCAAGTGCAAATTAACACCAAGTGTCTGAAGTCCTCTCCTTGAAAAGAAAGAGGGACTGTTCCCCAAATGAGGGATGGTAACTCTTTAAAAAGTGAGAAGGAAAAATTGGACCAGTTCTGTCAAAAGTCTTTCCACCAAGGGGATGACATGGCTACTGATGGTATGATGTCCTTTGCTTCACCCACAAAGGAAGTCACATTTGGAGGCATACTTTGTAGAATGGAAGACCACTTAAGATAGAAAGCTAAAGAAGTATCTGACATCCAGTAGAGGTGTTTTGATTTACTGGGTTGTCTGAATGCCTCTACACTTGTGAGAATTCCTTCAGTCATGAGGACTCTAGATGATGCTTTCTTGCCTTCCTCTAATGAACTAGAGATTCGGACCCCTACCTCTAAGAAGCCAGATAGGTTTTACAGGGTCAAGAAATCCCATATGTGCCTTTATAGGATCCCATGGTAGATCCTTTGTTAGTGCTTCTCGATTATGAGAAGGAGTCAAAACTGGGTCAGCAGCCTATACTGTTCCCAATGATAAGGAAGGCAGAGTGCTGGACTTATGCAGGAAGAAAGCATATACAGTTGCTTTTCTGACCTAAAGGGCCTTTAACTGTCAGACATGTATGACTAAGTTTACAAATGTTCTCCTGGACCAGATGAGGGGAGAAGACTGGGTAGGTGCATGACATGGATCAGAGGTTAAATTTGTTTGATTTCAGTCAGACTGTTAGGTGACTAAGCACTCCAAATATGGAATGATGCTGTCTTCCAGACTGACACCTATGAAGGCTGGGATTATGACACATGCCAGACTGAGGCTTCACCTTCTGCCAAAGGATGTCAGAGTACAAGTCCTGAATGCACCATTGCATAAGTACAGGATTTTTGGGAACCTAATGGGTGATGTATTAAAAAACTAGAGGAAAGAAAAATGACTCTGACTCTGCAGTCAGTAAAGCAGTTTTGAACATACCTCTTAATCTGCAACATAGGTCCAAGGCCCTTGAAAAATAAATATATCCAGCCAAAAATCTGGACAGCTTATTAGTGTAAGATTTGAATATCACAAAGAATGCAACTGTTCGTGCTTCCAGTAGGAATGTAGAATACTACTGAAATGCATTAAAAAAAAGTAACAGATCTTATGGAAATTGTAATCACTATATCAGAGAGAGAGTGTAAAATCTGTAGACTTTAATAAACTGTATTGCAAAATTCTACCACACATGGTCATTTATTTTTACTTTTGGAAAGGGAAGATGTAAGATGTGTGTCTTCTTCCTTTAAGTTATTGGGGCCACTAGGGTGTTGGTTATGTAGTGTGGTCTTCTGTGCACTAGACTGCTTAAAAATCACATGTGGTGAAGATAATTCAGAAAATTGTGTGAAGGGTTAAATCAAACATGAAAATGGGGACGTAGCTCCAGAAATCAGTATAGCATGTACAGAGGTAAATCAGGCCTGAAAATATCAATGTTCCTCCAAAGTAGGGACAGTTGAGAGGTCTGGTTTCACTCCATATCATCTAGGTGTGACAGAAATTGTTCATCAAAATCTGGGGACTACCATCAGAGGCAAGGAAAAGGCTGAACATCTGAAAGTAAGAAAGACCAGTACAAAAATGAATAAAAAATAGACTGATCGAAAAGAATGAGAAATCAGGACTCTGTATGCCCTAGAAAGTAGCTGTGAATACATGGATTCCCCTTTCACCCATCCCAGCCTTGTTGCCATCCCACACCACCCACCCTAAACATATCAAGAAAGGTAAACCAGAAAGGTCTTGTATTCTTCCTATGGTAAGAAACAAAGTGCATCTAGTCTCTCAGAGTTGTACAGGATTTACTACAACAAGAAGTTATAAAACCAGGATCAAAACACAGGGCTCTACTCAGGATTTATTCTAGTGTCCAGAAAGTAGGGTCAATTGAGAACAATTGTGCATCTAAAAGAGCTGCATTTCTATCTAAAGATTCCAGAATTTATAATGCTGACATTTCAACCTCTCTTTCTACTTCTTTTCCTATAAACTCTGATGGTTATCACAAATTGTTGGACAATTTGCATAGAGGATAAGTACTATAAGCTATTAACAAGCTATTCCTACATCCAGGGTTTGGTTCTCCAGCCTCCATTGCCTAATGTTTAACTTTGAGCAAGCCAGTTAACCAGATAATCCTCCTGTAATGAATCTGAAAACATTCTACATGGATCAGTGCTCTACTCTGGTTAATGAACAAACAAACTTAAGGATGCCTGCCTTTATGCACCTATTCACATTGACCAAATGTACTTTGTCAGATTTGATTGGAGAGGGAGCTGTCTCACACTGCCAGCTTATCTCCTTGCTCTTTGGGTTATCTACTTCTCATAAAGCTTTTAGAAAATGCTTCATATCAGTAATTATGTATTGCATAACCACTGGCATTCACATTTACCCCTTACCTCATTTACTTCCTCATTCAGGCACTATCCCACAAGAAAGTGGACAGGGCTCTGCAATTTACCATGGACAAGTGAACGCTAGGGTTTTCCTTCAACATACTCAAAATCAGGTAGTACCCCTTCCAAAAGAGTAGTGTTCCTTAGCTGCTTAATATATTCCAGCAACCAATGCGTACATCCCTTTAGAAAAAGTGTAACCTCTGTCACAATATTTTCAGCAAATGGCACAGGTGGCAGTGGTCACAGCAAAGAATTCCAGAGATCACTGGGATTCCTGGTCTCCACATTCCTAATGGTCCCCTTGACAAGGATTCACATGAGAAAAAGTCAGTTATATCCAAAAAGCACAGAGAACCAAATGCACACAGTTCCTGGATATGTTTTAAATGGTATTCTCTATTTCCAAGGAGGCAAAATAGTGGTACAACCAGATCTTACAGAACCAAGGGGTGACATTCATAGAGGAACCCCACAGTCAGACTTTCATCACAGATGCTTTGTACCTAGCTTGGGGGGGGGGCAGTTAGGAGATCTCAAAGCATCAAGGGTTTGGGGTTCAACCCAAAGTTAGAAGCATATAAATGTGAAGGAGATAATGGCACTCTTTCAGGCACTTGGGGCTTGCAGGTCATAGAGGGCAGTGCTACTGCAATATGGTACATCAACAAGCAAGTAGATGAATGCTTTATCCTTTGTGTGGGATGGTCTTAATTGCCTGAGTGATAGCTCTTCAGTCCCAGTTGACTCTAAAAATAGTTTGCTATCCATTCCAGTTTATCTCAGTGGCAGACCAGCTATTCATGGTAAGCTGCAGCACCCCATGAATAGGCATTACTCATGGATGTCTTCCTTCAGGTTTATACATCCTTGGGGTGTCCCAGACATTGACCTGTTTGTCTCTTTGAGCAGTAATCAGCTGATAAAGTTCTTCCCCAAAGTACCACATCAAAATCTTTGGCAGTAGATGCCTTCTCCTAGCAATGAACAAATGTTTTTTCTGTATGCATTCTTACCAATCCCCCTTCTCTGTAGGGTGATCTAGAATGTAAAGGAGGGGAGGGATCACTGACGCTGTTAGTAGCTCCCTTTCTGGACATGGCAACATTGTTTTTTCCTCTGTGTTTAGATGCCCAGGTAGATAACCTATATATGCTGCCTTTCCAGATGGGTCTCCTCACTCAGGACAAGGCAGCTCTACTGCACCACATCCTTAAGATATTGTAGTGGATTGCCTCAGTCCCTTCAGTTACCAGTTCAGAGAGGGCATGCTGACCATACTTAAGGAGGCTTGCAAGTTTGTCACAAGGAAATCCTACTTGTCCAAGTGAAAAAGGTTTTCCTTGTGGTACCACAGAAATGTCCAGGATCTTAGTACTTCAACAGTGCCCTTTATTCTGCAGTACTTAACTGAACTGTTAAATTCAGGTGTGGTGTGTGATTCTGTAAAGGTTCATATCTCAACCATTTTGTTATGCCCCTACCTATGGATCGCCCTCTAATGTTCTTACAGTTTGTTTAACACCAACTCAGTTTAGTGTTTCATCTGAAGTCATCTAGAAAAGAAAACTGCTCTTCCAAGGATTTAAATTATATCCTGGAAAAGTTGCCACAACCACCTTTGCATTCCTGCTGCCTGAGTCATCCTCAAATATTTAACCTTTAAAAACTTTGTTATTAGCTATCAAGTCAGTTGGAATGATTTCAGAACTGCAGACTCATACATGCAAAGAACCCATTTTATATTCCCTAAGAACAGTGTCAGCCTTAGAACCAGTCCTGCTTTTATACCAAAGGTAGTGAGAGTTCTCCCTAAACCAAGTTATTCAGTTAGTTGTTTTTATCAGGCAAACAGAACAAGGAAAATGGCTCGCCTGTTCCATAGAAGTATACAGACAACTGTGTTAGCTAGAGCCAAATAAGGGCATCAGAACCACATATCAGCTATTTGTGTCCTTTGCTGTTAAGAAGAAGGGAAAACTGGTTTCCAGGTAAACAGTTTAAAGTGGCTAGCCCATTGTATTACCTTTATGTTACTTTTATCAGGTTGAAAAAGATGGTAAAAGGCCATAACACCAAGGATACTGCACCCACTGTGGCCTTTTGAGGAGGATGAGTGGTCAGACTATTCTGAACGCAGCTGCATGGTACTCACTGCGCACTTTTCCAAACACTGCAGACTTGATATGGTTTCCATGGGAAGGGCTTTGTTCGCTGCTGCCATTCTACAAGGCTTTTTGCAGTTTGTCAACCACAGTAATGTTTTTGAGCTGTGAGTAATGCTGTAGTAGCAGAAGCATTCCATGAACCAGCATACTACCCCCCCAGCTTCTGAGGTGAAGAGCAAAAAAAAAAAAAAAAAAGTCATTCAGGTCCCACTTCTGTGCCCTGACCCTCTTCATTTTTACTAAAAAAAAAATCATAAAATAAATAAGAATCTCTTCTTATAAACTGTAGCAAACACCTGATTTTAGTAAAAAAAAAAAAATCGATTTTTTTTTTTTTTTTTTTTTTTTTTTTTTTTTTATTTATAACTTTTAAACTGTTGTAAACTGTTTATACCAAACACAGAACACTCCAGTACTCAGCTTTGACCACAAATGCAATACCAGCTTTTAAAAGGTGGTAGTGCATTAAATATCTATCAGGATCGCCTGACCACTCCAGCCCAACACATTGCACCCATGGCAGTTGTCCCTCTCACCCTGCCCTAGCTGCACTACTTCCAAGAAGTAGGCACCATTGCAACAGTGATGTATTCAAAGGTCATAGTGCAATTATTTAAGAGCTTGCCATAATAGTACATTTGAGTGATCTCTCTTACAGTACAGATTTCCTCCCACTACCTCTTATTGTTCTTGGTAATTCTAAGCTGGAGTGGGGTACCCTCTTTGTATACAGCTACCTCTTCCCTTTACCCCTGTCAAGGTTTCAGGCCTGTTTAAGTCTTGATACACATGACAAATCGTATTTCTGTTTGTTGTCCAGAAAATATCCACATATGTTACTAGCTGGCTAAGATCATTATGACCTTTCATGAGGTACTGTAGTATAACCGTGATAATCATAGCAGAGGAGAGTGTGTTATGTGTAGATTTATCCCCTTCTCGGATGAGCATTTCATCCCATTAAACTTTGTCTCAGACTTGAAAATGGCCAGTTAGTAGTTAATTTGACTATAATAGGCATCTGTGTTGCTCTAGCCAAGTATAGAAAGGTTGTAACATGGTAAAGAAGTACCTAGCATAGCTGGATTTTAAGCTTTCATTGCGTCTTGTTCATTGTGTCTGAGGGTGTGTTGCATTGTTTCTTAACTAAAAAAAAACAAAAAAAAAAAAAACATTGTAGAACTTGTAATGTGAAATGTGTAACAGAAGGCCTAAATGTGCATGCATTACTGGAGCCATGATACTCTGGATTAGTTAACAGTGTATTGTGTGTGACTGTCTTATGGAATGGATGTTTGTGTGTGTGACATTGAAAAAGTTTCAGATGATAAGTGTATGGGTGTTTTGTTTAGTTTTAGAAGTGAGTATGTGTCTGTACAAGCTTTTGCAGGTAAGAGTTAAAGTAAAGGTTAACTTGTGTGTAAGCTTGTATGATGTATGTGTTTAGGAGATTTATATTTGTGCAAGTATTACTGGTTAAGGTTAGACTAGCAGTGAGGTAAGAGAATAGATATAGTGTAGTGCATATGTATATGTTTGTGGTGTGGGTTTAACTGCCATTTGTAGTGGTAATGTCACAGAAAGTGTTTTTGTTAGGAGAGTTGTCTAGTTGCGGAAAAGTTGGCATGCAATAATAAGGTGGAGCAGGAGGGTGTTTTGCTAAGTTGGCCAATGTCTGATTCAGAAACTTACAACTTTGTGTATGGGGCTACCATTTTCTTCCTTATGTGGCAGTGGCTAGTTCAGTCTGTGGGGAGTAGAGTCCCAGTTTGGTATGCCAAGTAGAGCAGATTTTCCTGTTCTTCCATTTCAAGAACTTAAGGTTGTGTCTACTGGGCAGTTATGGTGGCCCTTCCTAAAAAGTAGATGCCTGGCATGAGCTGGCAGAAAGTCTAACCAGTGTTCCTGGCATCACCATTTTAGTTGTGAAGCACCAGCTTTGCTTAAATGGCCTAAAGTGGTGCCACCCTGATCTGCTTTACCAATGGGATGCAAAATTTCAGGAGAGAGAAACAGAAGTTTAACTAAGCATTTTCTTTTTTAGTGCCATTTTATGCTATGTTAATTGTTGTCGTGTATGCTTAACAGTAGGCACCTAGTGGCAGAGGAGAAGCAACTGAACTTGGTTTGCTGGCTCTCCAGACAACGGGGTGCATATGTGATGTGTGGCATTCCACTTCACATTATGTTCTATTATGACGTGTTTTAGGTCATCTTTTCCCATTCCATTGTCTTTCTGTAGGTCCAGTTGAATAGGAGGAGTGATCCAGACCACTTCAGTCTCTATCAGCCGCTGCAACTGGTGATGAGTCACCAGTGTTCATCAGGTCTGCATCTCAACATTGGGTTGAAAGGTACTGTACTGGAGATTATCCTTAGGAGTCACTGGTGACCTTTGTATCTTCCCAGTCAAGATGGAGGGAAGATGAAGGCTTTTCTCTTGAAGATAGACAGGGTGTTTCCCCAGTGTTAATTGTGAAGGCCGGTCACTGCAGAGTTATGTTGGTAACATGATGCTTACATTGGAAAAATCAAACACTCTCTGGCATGGCTGTTCTTGTTCTGATGACTGGCAGACCCCAGCACCTAATTGAGTCATGCTTGGGTTTGTTGCCCTCAGGACCAGCCTGGCAACCAACCATGCCAGGACCCAACCTATCACCATCCTGTTATGATCCCTCCCTTATGCTTCTTTTCATTTTCTTTCACATTGTCCAGCCATCCCTATCATCATGTCTATCATCTCTATGTATGTGTCTGTTCACTATCTTCTCCACCTTTTGTGTGTCTACATTCTGTGGCTGGCTGTCCCTGTTACCTGTTTTTCTTTATCTTTTCCATGTTTGGTAATACCTCATTACCTTTTCCACCTACCCTTCTTTGGTAAAATGTAAAATTGGGGCTCACCCCCCCCCCCCGAACCAATACCCTTGCTACCTTTTACATAGCCTTGTGTGTTTCCCTTTGCTTGTTATTTTCCTCTTTTCATTCTTCCTGTCTGCTTCACTTCCTCTCCCATTACATGAGGGCTTTAAAAAGAAAATAAGTTACTTGACCACTGTCCCTGCGAACGGGTTCTCTCTCAGTCCCCCAGTTGCTGACTCCTTGGACATTGGCCGCATCTGCAGTGAAGAAACCAGCCACAAGGACTCAAGGGCTTTAAAAAGAAAATACGTTATTGAAGGTGTCTAGCTACATTTCCCCCTTAGCCTGCTACTGTAGAAAGTACCTTGTCTAAAGCAGAAATAACTGGCTCTATCCATGGCTAGGGACTGCAGCTGCTCCCCCACTCCCATCAGCTGTAAATACATTCTCCAGTTAACTTTTTCTTTTTAGTTATCAGTAAACCAAGATAAAGCTCTAGGCAAAAAAAGGTAACCCAGTAGATACACTTGAATTGCCCACTTGTAAAACAGAGGCAAAAAGGTACTTAAACTGCCACTTTTCTCTGCTTCAAACTAGGTATCTACCCAGAAAGGACACAGCTGAAATCAGGTCTATAGATTGTTTTTCCCTACTAGATTCTAATAACTCCTAAAAATTTGGCTGTTTAGACACTTACCCTGCAATCTTTAGCCTGGGGGGTTCTAGCCCGCTCTTTTCACTACGCTCACTTCGCTGCCCTCCCTGCCCCCTAGTCTCATCTGCCCCCAGTACCTCTGCATTTATTCTTAGCCTTAACCCCACCCCTAATTATCACTGATTAGTGTACACCATTAGTCACCCCCTCCCCCTACATCCAACACAATCATGTTACTAATTAATATAATAACAATCCTAACCTGCGTAGTTCTAGCTCACATTACATCCTTCCAAGGCTCCACAGTCACATGTCCCAACAACTTCCACTGTACTCTCTCAACACCCTCCCTCAAACATTTACACTATAACTACATAACCCTGCCACCAAAAACATCCTCCCAGTGCACACACTGCATTACCAAACACCTAACACACTCAAAAATAAAATATCCCTAAAATACCATAAGCAATTTACTATGTATATAAAACATATCCTAAACACCCTCAATAAACTAAGCCTTGCTGGAGACATCCATCCAAACCCTGGTACTCCCAAATCCAACCCAACCACAAACCCTAGCCCAAGCAAACCCCCACAACTCAACTCCTAGCCAACAAGAAAACAACAGACCTTCTTATAATGTCCCTAAACATCAGATGCATATGCAATAAAATCCAAGAACTACGTGCCAGCATAAGCATATATTCCCCAGATATTCTCTTCCTAACTGAAACCTGGCTCAAACCTCACATCAAATGTGAGGAAATACTTCCACCTGAATACAACATCCTTCACATAGACAGATTGTCCAAAAAAGGAGGTGGTGTAGCATTGATATTTAAACACCACCTCAATATTCAACTCCTGAACTCATCTGCCCCTCACCACAACAATGAAGAAATCCTTTATGCCAATTTCAAACTAAACGCAAACAAAAACAATCAATATCATAGGATGCTATCTCCTGCCAGGGCAAAATATTACACCCCTAGAAAATCTCCTGAGCTGGGCTACTCTATCTCTACCCCAGGAAACCATCATTCCCTGTGACTTTAACATCAGCTGGCTATCCTGTAATAACAATCTCCCATCCATTCACCTTAATCTCCATGGGTTCACTCAACTCATCCAATCCCCTACCCAAATCGACAAAAAACCCTAACAATCATACCTTACTTGACTGGATCCTAGTTAACAAAGCCCCTCACTCTTACCTTGCAGGCTGCTTACCTGACAGTCTTAGTGACCACTCCCCCACTTTCCTAATTCGGCACCACACAACCAGTCTCAAGCCCATTATCCACAGGCAAATACGGGACAAGTCCAACTTCAACTCCAACTCCTTCATCTCCTCCCTGCAAAAAATTAACTGGTCACCACTAAAATACCTCAACCTAGATGAGGTTGCCCACTTCTTCAACAGTACCTTCCTCTCCATCCTAAACCCCCATGCTCCTGTAAGAAATGCCAAAGTCAAATCCAGGCGTGCCCCATGGTTACAAAAGACCACCAGAACCCTAATGAAATCCAAAGATAAGGCCTGGGAGCACTGGCGACTAACAAAAAATAACTCAGATAGGCAATCATTCCTTGAACTGCACAATAAAGCTAAAAAGCATATAAAATTAGACAAATCCCTCTACTATAAATCCACCCTAAACTCTACCAACTACAACCCTAAGCAATTCTGGTCCAGTGTTAACACTATCCTCCACCCAGGGAAGGTTGATAACCCCCAGCCGTCCATTCCCCCCTCCTCCAGCAGTATTGCTGAATCCTTCAACAAACACTTCAATGAAACTATAACATCTCTAAACAAACAACACTTCCCTACAACAGCCCTCCCAACTCCTAACCCTAAACCCCACTCCTCTTGTCTTCTTCACCTCAGTACCTACCTCCAACATAAAAAGACTATTGTCAAAACTTAAACCCACCAGACTCGCAGCTGACAACCTCCCCTCTGAATACTTGAAAATTGCAGCTGATACACTAGCATACAGCTGGTTCCGCAGCTGTCTACATGGACGCCAGCAATCAGTAATCTGGGATGATAACCTATCACCTTGCCTCCCAGTTACTCTCGGATTTCCCCAAGGGTCTATCCTCGGCACTCTGCTATTCTCACTTTTCAATAACAACATACATACTGCCACCACACAAGCATCTCTTATGCAGTACGCAGATGACTCTACTCTAATCTGCTGTGCCCCCACTCTACCAGAACTACAGCAAATCACACAGGAATCATTCTCTTCTGTAGAAAGCTGGCTATCCAATGCTCGGCTCCTACTCAACCCAAGTAAGACTTCTCCTGTTCCAACCTTACAAAGCCACCCAAAAACACCCCCCACTACAACATTCCCACCAAAGACAATACCATCATCTCTCCATCAGAACACACAAAATTATGCAGTTTGGAAATAGACAACAAACTTAGATTTGACACCTACATATCTCTCACAATAAAAAAAGTTCACAAGAAACTTGGTGCATTATATCGAAGCCGCCAATTCCTAACCAAGGAGGCTAGAATCTCCATAGCCAATTCCCAGCTAAATCTCCACCCTACTCTATGCATCCCCCATACTTACCAACCTTAGGCAGTCAGACGTACACAAGCTGGATGCTTGATACAACAAAATTGCTAAATTTGCCATTGGAACCTCCTACCGCAGCCCTCAGTATATCTCCCTTAAAGAACTAAACTGGCTAGAACTCCCACAACTCTTTCACTTTAATCAACTCACCCTCGCTCATAAACTTATTAACCACCCCCTTAACATCCCTTCAAACCCTTCTCCAACCCTATCACTCCACTAGGCCACTAAGATCAAGCAGCAAACATCAACTCACTGTTATCAAACCCAAAAACTCAGCAGGAGAAGCCATATTTTCATGTACCATATCTAAACTTGGGAACAATCTTCCACCCTGTATAACTACTCTACCTTCCAGCAGCTTTCTCAAGACTGTGCTCAAATTCCACTTAAATTTGCACTAGCTTTGTCCTTACTCTAATCCAGACTAACACTCCCAACCGTACCCCCCCACCTAGACTCTTAACCTAACTATACTACTGCCACTACTAACCACAGTCAGAATTCGCTAGTTGTCTTTACATACTTTAAAATCTTGTCTGACAACTTTGTTACTAATATTATAAATGACAAGAAACTATCTTAACTTGCAACATTTACTGTATATACTGTTGATAATAAATATCTTTTTATTGTATTAAAGCCAACAACCTCTAATGTTGTTTACTATCGCTGCATCTTTGTATCTCTATTTATCATGTACATGATGTGGAGCTTTTCTCCCCAGGCATCAGCTGCAAAAGGACCTGGGTCCAGTCAGAATTTCCCAGTAAACAAATGTAAATAAATAAATAACATAAATAAATGATAGACAGGTTTGTTGCTGTGCAGAAGGTCTTACGGAGGGCCATTTTTCAGTTTTTTAAGGGTGTGGGATAGCGTGGGCAGGTGTTAGTTGGGAATTGGCTAGGGTGTTTAATAGAGCCATATAGATGAGCACACGCATGGTGGTCTTTCTGTTGGCCTCTGTTCACCTGGGCAATAACTATAGCTGTACTTCAGTAGCTATATTGTGTGTGAGCAAACATTAACGGGGATGTGCTAGCTTGCCTTATTTATTTTTTTGCATTAGTTGACCATGAAAGCCTAACTGACTGCACTTTTACCTCTTTTCATTGTAGGCCCAGGGGGGAAATGCTCCAGTGAATACAACTGTCTTTACATATTTACAAACTCCAAGTTGTATAATATAGAGGATTATGATTGGATCACCAATCATCACCTATTTATTATGTGTTCAAGACATGGATGCCAAGAAATTCACCTTGAGTACGAAGTTTGAGAAGTGAATCTTTGCATCCATGTCGAGAATATGTAATTTAGGGTTATGACTGGAGCTTTAGCTGCTCCTTGTGCTACTAGTTGCAATGAAAAAAAGGAAAAAAAAAAACCCACAAAAACCAAAAAAATTGCTAAGTGTTTTGCTGGTTGGAAGCTGAAAAGCATATACCCAGTTAGCAAATGCTGTCAGAAAGGCAGTGTAACATACAGTCCCCTTGCAATTGCACTCATCTTTTCATGCCGGTGAATAAACTGTTCAGATTTTCATAGAATCTCCAGAATTTTGCCTCGTTTGTATGGTCTCTGGTTTTAAGAGAAATCACATAGGATTGAAGACTGTAAATAATGACATATTTTAGGTTTCAGCCTTCATATCCTTCAGAAATACAAGCAAAGATGCACCCTCTTATTCTGGTAACTTAGTATTTTTTTTCTCAACTTTCTTAGTTTGTAAGAGGAAGGGACACCTTATTGGCATGGACAGCAGGCAGAATTAAATCTTTTTTTTCCTGCCCCTATTAGTTACTGATCTGTACTGGCAGATTTACTGCCTAGTGCTATACCTTACCTTAACAACTTTATAGCTGGGGGTGCTTAACATTTGTTAAGGTCAGGTTTTGCACCACTCTAGTGCTTAATTGATTTGTCTTTTTACAAATATAGTGGTGCTGCGGTAGCGTTGTCACCTCACAGTTAGACATTGCCCGTTCAATTCTCAGTTAGAGCGTCTTCTGTGTGGCGACATGCGTGAATGGGCGTTCCTTCGTTTAAGGTTGTGTGTTGGGCCCGGCAAGCCAGCACGTCAGAATCTACTGCCAATCATTAGTGGACCGGAGTTCCGCTCTGGCGACCCCTAACTGGGAAAAGCCGAAAGAAACAAACAGAGTGTAATCACTACGCTCCATGCACTACAAGAGTATTGTGAGCTGAAAAGAGCACGTGGCTGGCATTCAGTCATAAATACAACACACTGTTAATGCTGTACATACCAAAGACTATACATATGAAAAAATAATTTGTTGATCCCATATGCACATGATTAGCTCATATTTTTACAGAATTTAAGCAGGATTGAATGTCTATTATTAACATGTAGCTGCTGAGAGAGCGAGGAAAGAAAGAAGGATTGTGGAGAGAATAAGGGTTATGCCAGAGGAGCAGAACAGATGTATAGCCAGAGGTTTTTCAGATAGAGATTCACTTGTGATTTAAACTTATTTGAGCTCAATAGCAGTCTCAAAGTAGGAGAAATGAAATTCCAAAGTTTAAAGACAAAGACTACAAAGCAGAGCCTGCAGCCATGAAGGATATGGAGAGTTTGCAATATTCATGTGAGCAAAATTTTCCATTCGGTAAGTACCACTGAAGCAGAGGTCTTATGGATGGCCATTTGTCAGGTTTTTAAGGGTGTGGGATAGAGTGGGTAACTGTTAGTTGGAATTGGCCAAGGAGTTTAATAGAGCAATATAGATGAGAAACTTCAGAGTCAGGGCCAAACAGTGGTGTAAGCTTTGTGACTTGTTAGTGCCAAATTTAGCTATCTTGTTTATAGCATTGCTCAAATTTAGATAAATGGATAGACTGTATTAATCCTTCAGTGCCTGGTTGAATCAGATGGAAACAAAGTGTTGAATTGGGCTACGAAATACCACACATAGGCAGGAAACAGGATCCAAAGTATTTATTTTTTAGCGCCTCAACTTAAGCAGTCTTCAAGAAGTATGCCTGTGTGTGGTATTTCTATTTTTGTCTTGCTACTTGTTGAATTGGGCTAGGCTTATAAGGGCCCTGGGGCTGTTAGCTTAGTACCGTCGTATGAAGCCTGCAAACTTAGTCTTGTCTAGTGCTGCTCATGCTTTACTGCATTTTGATACTGCCATCTAACTGCTGCACCACTTTTTTGTTTGCAAGCTGAGATATCCGCTGCCTAACGTGTGTGTGTGATTAAATTAGCGGTAGTGCTTCATGCAGTGGCCTTCTTGAATGTCAGCACTGCGCAGTTGTGTAACACTTATCTGTGAATCCCAGCTGTAGACTAATGTCTTTGTATTGTACAGATTGTATTGAATTTGACGCTGTCATTTTTTTTTTTTTTTTGCAATAGTAATTTGGGTGTTTCGCTTAAAGAAAGCTTGGAATATATTTTCCAGATTTTAGCTATTTCTAATTTACTGAAAATTAATTTCTGTACTTATTATGCCTTGCCAGTATTCATTTTGTTTTCTTAAGTTACAGATAAATAATTTATAATATGCCATGCTTTCAAACAGAGCAACAATGTTTTCTTGTTTCTTTTGCACATTTAGCAGGTTTAATGACAAAATATTTGATGAGCAGGCATTTAATGTCAATTAGATTGACTTGCTCTATTGATGCAATCTTCAAAGATGTCTGCTATTTATGGAAAAATGTCCAGTGCTGTTCTGAGTGAACCCTTTTTGTGTCCTTTGTATGCTAACTGGTTAGGCATGGTCCTTTAGATTTCTTTTGGCAAAGTCCCGTTGTTGATAATGTTTATAGAATCTTTTGGAGCAGATTAGAGACTGAATTACAGCTGCGATGCTGACATATTTCTAGAGTAGCAGTATTAGAGAAAACTTGCAATATTATGGCATGACTTCAGGAAAGAATAAGCAAGGTGGTGAAACTGGAAAAAGTTTCTGTTTGTCACTTTGCAAGAGTAAAATGATACTTCTGCCCTCAGGCGGCTTTTGAGAGCTGGGATGGTACATACAGGACTAACAGCATGTTTACTGTGGAATGGGGTGAAAAATTATGGCTTGGCTTTAATCTCTTAGTTGTTTCTCAGAATATTTCAATGTAACCCTTTACTGACTGTGCTGAAAAGTCTTTAACTTAATTTTTTCTTTAAATTGGTGAAGTATTTCCTGTTAGTGAATTATTATTCTTCAAAATTCTTAGTAAGTTTTCACAAAAAAAAAAAAAACTTGCGAAAAAATAAATGGCTATATTCTTCAGTTTGTCTATTGACTTGGTGCTTTTGTCCCATAACTGCTTGAACATTTTAATCAAATGTTCAAGTTTTTCCGGTTTTTCCTTTGTTTTTATTTGCCCATGCATGTGAAGCCTGGAACTACTGTGATATTGCTCTTCTTCCAGCGTGCACTTCCTCTACTTGTTTAGAGGCCCAGTTGCCTTCTCTTAAGTTCCACAGATACAGATATTAATCTCCTTTTTCTCCTTGGATTTAAAATTTATTCCTGGGACTTCCTTGCAGACTGTCCCATTTTACACAGTGAGAGTGTGCTGGGCATTGAGGGATTTGTACCATTTCTGTTTGGATTTCTTTAACTGAGTACACTTCATCTTAGTGTCCTAAAGCTTTTGATACTGACAGGATGCAAAGCTCTTTGTAGTAGACTGTGAATGGCGCAACTTTTTTTGTAAAAGTTAGAGATCTTCAGAGCTCTCATGAACACTGCTTCTGCTTCCAGTTTCTAGTGCAATGGGTCAGAACAAATCCTAAGCTTAGAATGGCAGAGTCCATTGCTCTTTTGTCTGGTTAGATGTATTCTCACCATCATTGGTATATTTTTGTTTTTTTCTGCTTACATAGGTCCTAATTGCCTGCTATTTCCTTACAAAATACTACCAGTACAACTGATTCCTGCTGTTTCTGGTCATTAATTTTGATAGTCTCTTGGGAGCTGTTTGGAGTACCATGTTTTTGGTCATTTATCATGATGAGCTGGAAGATCTAAACTGTTACACCTTCAATGTTTTTGTGGCCTAAAGGAGGTAGAATTATGGTTCCAGTATTATTTTAGTTTTAACCTTTTTTATAATACATTTAGCTTAGTACTTTTGCACTTCAGTTCCCTGTAGGCACAGCTCTTACTATCCTTGAGTAGCCTTCACATCACACATGTGACAAATGTGCCTTTTTCCTCTGATTTGTAGTACCATTCATAAAGTTAATAGAATCACTATGTAGTAAGACTCTCTGTCTACCTCCTGATCTTCATGATATGGTTCTAGGCAGCATGTCTACCATTAATAGTCATGTGCAATGTTTTCTTTCTTTCTTTTTTTTTTTTTTTTTTTGCGCTCATGTTTGCTTTTTTTTATGCTGTTTTGTAAAGTTGGCCTTTCGGATTTAGTAGGACTATTTTCATGCAGTTTAATAAATGCTGCGTTTGTATTTACTGCATGCTAAGTAGCTGTTCAGTTACTTCCTGATTCATTGTCATCTAGCCCCCATTTTCTGATCATGAAATTGTGGGGGTGAACAGCCTGCAATGAATAGGCATGTGTTCTGTATTCTGCAGCACATTTCTTCACATAAAGTGATGCAGAATACACAGCACTGTCAGTCACTCAGTCATTCAAGAAAACAGTGGATAAATCAATAACTAAACTGCAGTTATGTTCAAGGGAAACGTAAGAAAAGCAACTGGAACAGGGTAAGATTCCAAGTAAATTGTATGGTGCTTAGTGTACAGTGAAATAACAGCAATATGTAACACTGTAATAAAAAGATGTCTACCATGGGATGACCATTTTTAAGGAGAAAAGTAGGGCTATGTGAATCACCACAATGTTTGCCCTACAATAAAGTGTGTTTGTGTGTTCTATACCAAAGGGATTAGTAATGGAATGAAAACCACTGGAAAAAAACGGTACACATGTAAAGGTGAGTATGCGATGAATATGATAAATTGACTGCATGACCACTGAATCCTTCAGAAAGCCCTAGAATTGGGAAAAGAAAAATAAGAGAAAAGGCTTGTTAATGTTTTTAAAAGATGTTAGGAGTATAGCAAAAATAGGAAAAATGCCAGGCAAGTGATCACAAGTACCAGAAGATGCCTAGCCTACTAGGTAGAGAAAAGTACAGTTGTGTACACTTACCATAAATGTAGATGTTCGAGTGTATTCACTGTTGCAGTCATTACATTTGGGTAATCTGCTGGCAGGTTGCCCTTAGTCGGCCTGAATAACAAAAGTCTTGGGTCTTGCTTTAGTTGCTGTCTCCTCTTCCATGACGTCAGGACGTCAGGGGTATAAAACATGCAGCGGACGCCATTTTCTTCAGTTTTTCTTGCCCCAGATGTCAGGTGCCCCCCAAATGGGAGCAAAAAAAAAAAAAAAATATGTGCAAGAAGGGAATAACACCAGTCTATGTAGCTCAAATTTCATCAAATATGGAATGTACCAGTCCAATAATCCACTAGTTCGAACACAGAACACAAGTTTATTTAAAAATGTGAGCGCTTTCGCGGACCAAACATTTTCTTCATCAGACATAGTAAAACTTTGAACCAAACCACATTTAAATATTCTGTCTAACCAATCAAATCATTCAATCAATCAAATAATTAATCATTATTATTTGCAATTAATTCATCGATTCTAATAAAAAACTAACATTAAACTAATAAACTAAAATATAAATAGATACATACATAAATATCTAAATGTAAACCTTACATTAAATAGTATTAAAACATGCTAAAAACATTAAAATGTCTAAACTATTACTGGAGGCCAACTATTTCAAAGTCCTAGCCCTTAGATGTGGCTTGAGCGAAACATTATCATTTAGAACTCTGCCCCGATGTGCAGCTAGTCTGAGTATCCATTTGAGCTCAGCCTGTTCAGTTAGATTAACTATATCACCTATTCGTATATTATATTGTTGGATATGTAATACTTGAAACTGAAAGACATGCTGATGACCTTTCTCTAGGGTGTGCTTAGCTAATGCACTATACTCTTGTTTCCTGTTGTAACAGTAAACATGATCTCTAATACGTTCTCTAAGAGTTCTGTTGGTCTTGCCAACATAAAAACTGAAACAAACAAGGCAGTGTACCACATAAACTATCTCCAATGTGTTCTACTGCATGCAATAATACCTGTAATTCTTTATTTTCCACACAATCAGAAATCAACATCATTTTCTGTGTCAATAAGCCCATAACATGCTGTTGATATTTAAGCATATGAAATTGGCAGTTTAAGGCCCTGATTGCCAAGGTTGCAGACGTATAAACCTTCTTTCCCCATCTATCCATCCAACTTCATGACACCCATGCAGACGGGAACTGAAAGTTCAACTGCTGAATCCTACACTAAGGCACATCCACTCATGCATGAATCGTGCCATCCCAAATAGAACCAAAATGCTCTCATCCAAAAAAAGGAAGCCAATCTGGTTGTCCCCTGCCATAAACAAACTTTACAACAAAAGGAAGAAACGTTTGCAGAAAAGAGGAAAATCCCAGGATGCAAAAAACTCCCTTACTAGCCTCAGTAAGAAACTGAGATGCCTCATAAAATCCTCCAAAGCTAGTTACGAAAATAAAATTGCCAAAGATTCCAAAGACAACCACAAAGCATTCTATAACTATGTCAAGAATCTAAATGGCAATGCTCAGATCTGCTCTGAGCTAAAACAGAATGGCATTAAATATACTGATCCGAAGGATATTGCCAATATCCTGGCAGATCGATTCAGTGCCAACTTCACCCCCCTCTCACCCCCTAAATGGCCCATCTCGATACCGGAAGATTGCCAAATTCCAGTAATAATGGCCACACAGGTACAAAACGCACTCTCTAAAGCCAAGACTACAGCATCCATGGGACCAGATGACATCCCGGGCTGTGTACTACATGAACTACAATATGAACTGGCACCTCACCTAAGTGTCATGTTTAATCATAGCCTCACCTCAGGTTTCGTGCCCACTGAGTGGCGCAGAGCTACAGTTATCCCAATCCACAAGGGGGGATCCACCTTGGAAACTACCGTCCCATCAGTCTGACAAGCCTTATCTGCAAGGCCATGGAGCGTATTATCATGGAACTTATAAACAAAGACATTAGCAACCTTCAAACAACTGGACCCCACCCAGTTTGGGTTTGTGAAGGGCCGATCTTGTCTCCTGAACCTGATTGACTTCTTTGAATCAGTCTCCAGAGCCATGGACAAGGGTAAGGTCCACACAGCCTATCTAGACCTTGCCAAGGCCTTTGACACCATCCCCCACTCTGGAATCATAGATAAACTTACTAAGTTGGGCATTAATCCCTATGTCACCCAGTGGGTTGCTAAATGGCTTACTGATAGAACCCACACTGTAAAAGTAGCCGACTCCAAATCCAGCTCCAGACAAGTGACAAGTGGAGTACCTCAAGGTTCAGTCCTGGGGCCGCTCTTGTTTGGCATCTACTTCTCTGAAGTACAGGTCAACACTAAGGGACTCTGGCTAACAAAGTTTGCAGATGACTGCAAACTGGAAGCCATTATTGAATCCCCAAATTATGTGGATACTCTACAAAAGGGCCTTACAGAAACAGATGCTTGGTGCCAGAGCCATGGGCTCAAGCTCAATGCCAAGAAATGTATTGTTATCCCCTTTGGGAAAAAACATGTATCCATGAATTACCATATAGGTGGCAGTACACTAAACACAGAAAGTGTGATAAGAGACTTAGGGACACAGGTGGACAGTGGTCTCACCTTCGATAACCACATCGCCACAACAGTCAGGAAATCCTTCTATGTGGCACACCTCATCACGAAGGGCTTTTCATCCAGAAAAAAGGAGGTCATTGTCCCACTGTACTCATCCCTCATTAGACCCATTATAGAATACAACGCCCCATTTGGTATGTACCTCTCAAGACATCTGCAACAACTGGAAAGGCCTCAGAAATACCTTAATAAAAGAATCACAGGCCTAAAGCAGATGCCCTACGCTGACCGCCTTAAAAAACTCCAGCTATACTCTGTCGCATATCGTCTACTCAGAGGCAATCTCTGCTTAACATACAAGGCCATGTCAAACCCAGAGCTGTTGGACATGCTACACTTAAAGAAATCCCAATCCCTCAGAGCTACACACTCCAGGGATCTAAACCTTGTCATCACAATAAACAAAACATGCTGGAGGGATAGGTTCCTGACCCAGAGACTCCCCAAACTCTGGAATAGATTGCCCATACATGTCAAGCAGAGTGCCTCTTTGGACCTCTTCAAGAGGAACCTTGACGATTGGATGGGAGAAAGGAAATTCACCCCAGGGATCACGTCAGTCGTCCTGCTAGACAGGGGTCCAGGAAAGTAAATAATGTTGGAAGAAATAGCCAGGTAATTGTTATAGCTAGGGTTGTATAGGCCCTAGGGCTGATAGCCTAGTACCAACCTATGAACCTATGAATCCAGTCCCCTGGAATCTCTATCAGAGGGGGTAGGATTTTTGGCTGTAGAGGCCTTTACACCTTTGGGACCCTGTGAGATAGTCTCTGGATCAGCAGCAAGATTTTTGAATAAAATTTTGTGGGAGTCAGGAACCCTGTAATATCTGCTGGCTTACTAGGAGCTGGAGGTAGGAAATCAGGAGCCATGCTTGATTCCAAAAACACATCATCAACAATGTCTAATACAGGAGGTATTGCCAAAGGCCTATGCTGAGGAAGAAGAAGGAAATCCCTAAGCCTCTTTGTTGATTCAGATAAAATGTTCCCTTAAAGTATGCAAGGTTTCTCCAAAAGAATAATCCTCAGGCGGAGATGCAGATGGGATGGATTCTTCTGCATCTGAATCCTCATAGGGTGGAATAGAAAATTCCTGATCAGAAGAAAGATTCATAATCGGTGTCTTGCCTAGGCCTCAGCAGGGGGGGGGGGAGGGGTTGGGAACCCCTGATCAAGGTAATTAAGTCCTCAGCCATTTTGATCATCTGTGTTTTAGGCATAGCGGCTTGAACAAATGGCTCATGCATCATTTTTTTTAGATTTAGAAGATGTTTTTAATCTTGGTTTTGAAGCTGGCATCGGTTTTATTTAAAAATGTTGAGGCCTGAAAACACCCTCAGAAGCCGGTGCTTGCTCAGCGGCTCCGGACCCATCCAAGGGAGAGACATCCTGCGGGTTCAATACTCTGAGAATCTCGTGGCAGACCGGACTCCGCATGGGTCTCGGTAGAGGCCTGCAACTCAAAAGTAGCGGGTATCAGGGGCTGCGAATGTGCCTCACTGAGTACCAGTGAACCGGCGACTGGCTTAGGAGAAGCTTTGTCATTGGTTTTGGACCTCAACGGTCTGTCTCTTGTCTTTTTCTTTGCGTTTTTTGTGAACTCCGATAGTCGGATTGCTAACCAATGACATTTCTTGGTAATTAAATCTGGATTCAAAATATTTTGAAGCAAAAATATACTGATGCTTAATAGTGCATTGGTTAAATCTAGCACAAAACTGACAGCAAGGCACGTTATGATCTGTGCCTAAGCAAGGAATACAGTACAAATAAAAATTCTTATGAGGTATTTGCTTCCCACAAGTAATGCAATTATTAACTTTTACTGACATCAGTAAGGAGCAAGAAAAAGTATTCCCATCTGGGTACTTAGCTTAAGTTCAAGACTTCGGTTCTGAAACTCGAATGCGAAAATTTCAGGAGTCGGCCGATCTGCACTTGCAAACTGCTTCTGCTTCAGGCACCGTGCAGCAAGAAAGACTGAAGAAAATGGCGTTGGCTGCATGTTTTATACCCCTGACAACCTGACGTCATGGAAGAGGAGACAGAAACTGATGCAGGACCCAAGACTTTGTTATTCAGGCCAACTGAGGGCAACCTGCCAGCAGATTACCCAAATGTAATGACTGCAACAGTGAAACACGAAGAACATCAGGCTGGTCTATGGGCAGGAGTGTGCTACGATTTTCCTGCTAAAGATGCACAGCTGTCTATGAGTCATGTAATCTTCCTGTGTTGGTAATGACATAGTAATCATGACTGAGCTGTATTTAAAGTGCTGGATTTGATAACTTGAGGGACACCTGAAAAAAGAAGAAATGAAGGTATTATAAGAGGAGTTCAGTATTCAGTAATCAATAAGAACTATACCACAGGATGCAGAACCACTGGCTGCCAACCTCTACTTTTTTATCCCATCTTAACAGGCAAACATATACTGGCATGAAATACAGGGATCCAAGCTACTTCGGTTTTTAATTTCTAATCTCTTCATTTGGTTTCGGTTAAGTAATCTTCACTGATCTTATCACTTGAAGCTGTTCCCTTTTTTCTACCATTCAGGATTTTCTTCTTCTCCACTCTTGCTGGGCCTAATCTTGCCATTTTTTCCTTGTAACAATTTCTACTATGTCCTTTAAATGAGCTTGTGGTAGGCATAGTAAGCATCTCTATTGTTTGGGACTGGGAAGGTTTATATCAGCTTTAACAGTGCCACTGAGGGAGATGTTAGATGCTTTTTTCACTCTCGGAGAAGGACTCTTCAGGTCACCCTAATGAGCAATACTGCTTTCTCCTTCTGCTTCCTTATTAAAACAAAGGAAACATCATTCCTAGTTGCACTACCCTAACAAAAAGAAGCATGCCATTTTTAAGACGCTATTTTCTTTAGAAATTGCTGGAGGGTTTGGATAAACATACAAAGCTCCTCAAATTTACAACATTCAGTCCTCTTAGCAGTCCCCCTGAGGATCACTATATGTGTGTTCCTATTCACTGGTTGGGGTCATAGTACTGCTAGGCTGTTTTAAACTAAATTAATGGTTATCAAGTCAATGGGCATACTGCAGAGTCAGGCCTTCCTTAAGTTTTAGCTGTGGATCTCTTAGCTGAGATTTGCTTGGGAATTAGACTTCCACAATTTATTTCCTTTTTCCCCACTGTATCTCCCTCTTCTGTTAGACATTCTGTGGGCTTCCCCCTATTAACTTCAACTACCTACCTGCTTCTGTAAAGCAGATAGAAACCTGCTAGGAATGACCCTCCTCTTTGTATATTTCTGAGGTGCAAATTTTTCCCCACCTTTCAAAAATATGATTTCTAGGCAATATGTTGAAGGCAAAACTATACCAAAGGAATTTACTCAAATAGTAGAGTCACTCTGGTGTCTTATCTTTTGTATTGAATAATTTCTTTTATGTATGCTTATGTTGTTGTTTTTTTTTTTCCTACTGTTATTTTTCTGATAAATTGTATTCCATTGTATATATACATTATAACCTGCTGACACTGTTTAACACTAAAATTGTAAAACTGTGGAGCTTTTCTCCTCGGGCCACCACTGAAAAAGGAATATTTAGCTCAATCGGACTAACCCGGTCAACAAATGTAAAATAAATAAATGTCTCTTTGCCACTATTAACCTAGCTAAATGGTCCTGTCATCAAAGCTTGTTTTTGTTATTGATCAGCATATTAATTGGAATTCTCTGATATTTTCCTAGCAGGTGATGTGCGGAATTTTTGGTCATTTGTATTTTATGATTACTGCACTGTGAGTCTCTTGAATGAGAAGTTACTGGGATAGTTGCATGCGTCATTGTCTAATAAAATTGAATTAGCAGACATAGCAGATCTAGGACTATGCATTGCACCTTGATCTATATTTATTTTCCAAGATTCAGAATTCCCCATAAAGCCTGACTCCTTCAAGTGTACATCATGTATAGTGTACACATGTTAAGGCTGTTGCGATTGCACCAGACCCGGACTGATTCTGCCATACTTTTATAAACTGTATCTACTTCAGCATATCACTGAGAAGTGCATTATGTTATTTGGTTTGTCATACTTTTCAACTCTCCTTGTCCACTGTTGTTCATTTTATTGTACTATATGGCTGTTAGTTACTGTACTTTGAACTGAGCAAAATAATATCATCACTGCAGAATGCTTTATAACACACAAAGGTGCTTTAGCATACAACTGACTCTCAAAGCAAATATTGTTCAAGCTTGTGATAGACACCCAAAGTTAACACAAAGTATTCACAGCGCCACAATTATACATTCTGCAGCTATGAAAACCCCTTTTTAATAACTTGCATTATAGAATGCTGTAATTATAGTAGGTGTACACTAGCTGTGCAGTATTGTCAAAGAATAACGTGACCTACTGTGTTTTCTTGTTTGGTCCTGTAACATTAATTTCATGTGTTGAATCACTGTCAGTTTTACACTGCTGTTGAATGTACACCTATGAGTTTTATATATACAGAGAGCATGAAATAAGCAGTATACAACCATTAAAAAAACACAGTGCTTGCAGAAACTGCTGTGGCAACAAGTAGCAGTTTCCACAACCATGGGAAATGTGATGCAGAGACAAGTTAACAGCAATGAGAAAATACCTCATTGTTAGCTAATTTGTATGTCCATGAATTGTGTGGTGTCTGCCAACTCAGTGCATGGCCCACCAAAGGCGGGTACCCCCCTCATTCATTGTCTCACATACTTGTACATCTGTCTCTGAATTTATAGAAAGTGTCTGATGTTTCCTGACATTTTTTCCTAACCCTCCTTAAGTCATGGTCAGTAGTGCCAGACTAAATTAATGTGTCATTTCTTCTTCTTCTAAAACTGCACTTTATGGTAGACCTGTTTCTGTATTAAGTTTTATGTGACTTGAGAGTGATGTTTAAAAAATTTTCGCTAGTGCTGAATAGTGTTCATCCTGTTTTTGTCTGGACATTTATCACAACTGTTTAGAGATATGGCAGCCCCCCCCCCCCCAACACACAGCCCTATTCCTCTTTATTTATTATTTATTTATTTTACATTTGTTGACCGGGATAGTCCGTCTGGATATATGTCCATTTTCTTCCTCTTAAATGTCTCATATTTTACAGAACCTTCCTGATATTGCTTCTTATACCTGCCCTGTTCTATATAAAAAGACCATGACAGTCAGTATTTTAGACTCTGAGTTTAATACTAATTATTGTTCAGAAAATACATAATGAGGCTAGACAAGTCCTTATATCAAGCCCTGTGATATTGCAGAGGGCTAAAATCTTGAGTTGTTAGAGCTGCTTCCTGTGCTAAGGGTACAGGATTCAAATCCTTGAGGTTTTGACTTTTTAAGTGGTTTATGTTAATGTTAAATAGTCCCTGGTGTCTAGTATTTGCTAAACCTGTTATTCTGTTAAGTGGTTCAAGTAACATTAAATATGTCCCCCCAATATGTATTTCAATTGGCTAAAGCTTTTGTTGTTCTACCAACTTTTTAAGTGCCTTTGGATGATATTTACAACGTCTTTTACCCCTCCAATATTATTGTAGGATTTTACTCTTTAGAGAAGTGTACAAGTATGGCAGACCTCTCCACACACACACACACACACACACACACACACACACACACACACACACACACACACACACACACACACACACACACACACACACACACACAGACACTCACTGTAAATCAACCTGTCTTACACAATTATAGTCATGGACACACATACCCACTCACCCATACACACCCACAGACACCAACCTTACCTATCCTCTAAAAAAAAAAAAAAACCTGCTGTGACCACTCAGACAGTCATAGTCTCTCTCACACACACACACACACACACACACACACACACACACAAACGTGCCTGAGACAACTCATCCCTCTACATACATAAACACGTATAGCCATGCACGTATACCCTGCCACTGCCTGTCTCCTAAGCTCCCTAGCAGTTACCTGTGACATGTACTCACCCATTGAAAGTAATGTGTGAAAGTCAACTTTAGGCTGACTTAATTAACTTGGCAGTTTGAGGTAACTTACACAGCTGAGTACTTCTCTAAAGGAGGACATAAGCAATTAATATATGAACATGATAAAAATCCCTTAAGGTTAAGTTGAGAACATCCTGTAATATAAGCAGTTTCTGCCAGTTTGAATTCTCCATACATACAGAACCCTCTTAAGGCTGCAGTAGGGTATTAAAGGTATAATTTTCATCTGCATAAATACATTATTTAGGTCCTTGCTCCAGCTAAATCAAATTCCGTATGTAGAACATATGCGTGCATTAAAGCCCACGTCATGTGCAAAGATATGGGCAGTAAATTTGAGTATGTTCTCATTCTGAATCGAGGCATTGGTGAAGTTACATAATCTTTCTGCAGTCAGTACATCTGTGTTCCATCTCAAGGGGTTATTTTAGTTGTTTCATGAGTAAATTTGTTCTGCTGCTTTGTGGGATATTGTTCCAACTTGCTAGGGAAATTTTAGCATAGCATTCTTCTGGCTACATAGAAAGTTTTTAATTGTGTTGCAGTAGGAACAATAGTTATCATTAAATAGCTTAAAGGTTAAAATGTTCATGGCAAAAGTTGCTCTGGTAGTTACTGGCAGCCAATTTGTTCTATGTGGAGTTACAGAGAGATGCTGTATGTTACTGGAAAAGTGGATGAATGTGAGAGCTTTGTTTTCTGTTGTCTGTAATATGGTTGTGTTTACAGGAGAACAGCAGTGCCATTTAAGGCCAAGCATAATGTAGTCTGCGCAGCAGAATATTTTATCTTGCCTTGCTTACAAGGTATGAAAAATTCTGCATGAGCTTGAGTAGAAGTGCAGTTTGATATGTCAGTGGAAGGAAAGCTTATGCTTCATTAGTATTTCTAGACATTTTGATTTGTTGTTATTGATAGAGAGGCTTCGGTTATATTTTTACTTATTAGAGGTTGTGCTGATGCTAGTCTGTTGGGAGTCCCTTGGAGCATCATGTTTTGTGCATTGATGGTCAAACCACTTCCATAAAATGTTAAACTAATTTATGTAAAAGGCCAGTGGTTCAACATGGTCAGCAAATAGTGTAGTATGTATTTCCACTTCATTTATGTCCTATTCATAAGGTACCCAATAAACAAGATGCAGTGTAGCAACCACATACTGTCACTATGAGGCTTGAAAATCCTCCAAGACTACAAACAATTCAGAATGCTTTTGGTAAACTTGAGTGCTTTAAAATTACATTGCTTTCTAAAATTTGACATAATTAGATCGTACCACCTCACCAGCCCATTTCATTTTCCAGTTTGTTTCTTTTGTCTTTATCTTCACTTTTAGTATGTTCATAATAGCAGCTGAATGTCAGCATTTCCACTTGTAAGTGTAGAGTCTGCAGACTGATAACTGGGATAATGCAAATGATGTAAATATGAATTTCTATGTATGTGTATAATATGCATCTAATGTCATGTTTGACATGGGGTCAATGCCAGAAAAATGGTATGTCTATAAATAAAAATGTTCATCTTGTTTATAGACTTAAGTATATTTACTTTCCTTCATGTTGATGTGGTTCCTGGATCCTTAGTTCCCTGGAGTGGGCTTCACAAGTTATGACTAAGGAGTCCATTATGATCATCTTGGTGACTGACTCTTGCTGGCACAGGATATCCTCATTGAGTGTCACATGTTTTTTCCAGCATGGCAGCTCTTTCTTGATACAGGGTTGGAGAAGGAAGGAATGCTACAAGGGCGTCATGCTAGCACTGAAGCTTGTTTGTGTAGTCTTGCCAGGAGCATCAAGAATGAAAGGACCACATAATCTATTATCTGAGAAATTCTTTTGCAATGGTCTGATTTTGCTGTGCTGCAGATTTGAACTAATTGGTCAGGGCCACAATCCTCACACAATCCTCAAAGAAAAGACCCTGTGGTGAATGCTGTCTAGATGGGCTTCCAGAAAAAAAAAAAAAAATTTCTGGTGGTAGTAGGTGTGACTTGGACAGGTTCAGAAAGAGTCCTTCATTTTGGTACTAGGCCAGGGTAAATTGTAATGTCACAGCATGTCTTCTGTCTTTGGTGCCTAAATCATTCAGTTGCCATATAGGTATAAAAGTGAATGCCTTTGACTTGCAGAAAGAAATTATTAGAGACAGACATTTTATGAATATTGTAGTTGCAGTAGTTAAACCAAAGGGAAGGAAGTGAAAAGGAAGTTGAAATCCTTTGCTTCAAATCTCATGGGATACCTGTCTTGCCTGGCTATGGTTTTGTGGTAGGCACAAGGAAACTCAGTTTTGGAAAGTGGAGAGAGGAGGTCTTGCAGCAGGTTAATATCCTGAGCTTTGTTACTTTTTGAAATTTGTTGCTTGACAAGTCTAGAATGGATCTCCAAGGTCCATCTTTTATAGGGAGTGGGAATAGTCTTGAGTTGAAGCCTGTACCCTCTCAATGGCAGCCTGCAACAAAAGATTTTGTAACAGGGGTTGCACTAAATGTCTTTGCTCTTTGTGAATTAGTAGGCTACCTGAGTACTTTGACTTTTATAAGTCTCTGTCTCTGTTCCAAAATTTACAGGACCCATTTGTTTAGTGAATTCCTTTTCACTCTTCTACAAAATTCGGCTAGGTAGCACCCTATTCTTTCAGTGCTGATGAAGGGAGGAGATGGGTTTGGAGGTGGAATGTTTGGGTTGGAATGTGGTCTGTAGGGAGAAGGATGAGTGAGGGTGGATTGTAGATGCTTGTTTATGAGATTCTTGGCCCTGAAGGTCCCCAAGTTTCAACTTCTGATCTGTTTGCTCTTTTTCATGTATTGGTATTTCTTGAATTTTGGCTGTTTACTTTTTCCTGTCTTCTTAATAGGTGAGGAATAGACAATCAGTCTGCATGCTATTACATGCCTAGCCAATAACCAGTGACTAGAATCAAACCCTATACCTTGCGACTCTACAGTGAAGACTTTAACCATTATACCAATCTTCTCAAAGAAAGATTAATTCTTGTTAGGGTAGTTACAGCTGTACTTAAGTGCAGGGGAGTGAAATAGATGCTTCTCAGACTGAATGATCTTTCCATTTACTTCCAGTTTCTTAAACACCTCTTCATCCATGGAGTCCAAATATCTGCTCTTTTTCAAAGGTGCATTAAGAAGCTGTGTTTTGATGTAATCTGACAAGGGCTTTGTTGTCAGCTAGACATGTCTCAAATAACTGACTCAGTGGCTGCCACCTTGCATGATGCATCCAGAGCATCATAGTCACACTTGATAATATGCCTATTAATGAGACAAGAGGTGCATCAATGTAGCATCTTGTCTTTCAAGGTTTTATCCAAATCCCCCTTTTAAATTAGTTGAGGTAGGACTGTGTCTTGGTGCTTGCAGCATGTGTTTATGTCAGTTTAATGCTCTGAGGGCCATAGTAGTAGACTTTTATAAACTTTCCTCCCAAAGCACTCAAGTACCTTAATATCCTTGTCATTGTGAAGTAGATTCTGGGCTGGAATACCCTTAGACCCCTTGATGCCATACAGGGACACCATAGCTGGATCAACAACATCATTTTTGTGCAATTACTTGCAGGCATTTACAACCCTGAAGAAGCTGTCAGTCTTACTTGGACCAAGGAGTTAGGAGTCAGGTTCAAGGGCTACAGTGACAAGGGTTTGCAGTAAGGTGTCAATGTCTGGAGGTGTGGCTAATGGTTTTGGCTCTCATAGGTCAAGTTGTCTGCATCTTTTCTGGACATCAAAACACTCCCTAGATTCCCATGTAAGGTGATACTTCATTCAGTTATGGTATCATATAATAAGACATTCCGTGGTGGGCCAGAGGATAGGGTGTCCTTGACATCAGCTGATGTTGTTCAGAGTATCAGGAGAATCATCTTTAGTGGATGAAGGTTTCCTTTTTTATTTATTTATGTATTTTTGAACAGGGACCGGTGACACTGATGGCTAATCTATGGAAAGTTGCATGTTTTGTAGAAATAAGACAAAATCTTGAGCCACCTTCAACAGATCCTGATAGGTGGCCTGGTGAGGGGATGGGTGGAGGATTTGCCTAGTTGAAACTGTAGAAAAGTGGGAAGAATACAGGATTTGGATGACTTGGCCCTGCCTCTAAGAGTGGTGATCACACTGGAGGTCTCAGGATGTGAGCAAGCAGCCTAGACCTAGGCCATTGTTCCATTTGTGTCAAGGACTAGGGGAATATTGCTCTAACTCTTGGTAATTATAAAACAGACATTGGAACCAGATGCACTCGGGATTTTATCCAAACCTATCAATGATGGAGTACATCCAGGCCAAGTGGACGGCTGCCTCCTGAGGGACAGGATTCTAGGTCTTAGTTGAAGTAGACTGCAGAGTCTCAGGCTGCAAAAGCACATCATCAGATCCAACATTCTCGAGCTTAGAGGAAACTTTTTGAGCTGAGCCCAATGGTTTCCAGATAGTTCTTCTCTCAAGGACATTTCTCAGTTGCCTTGTATCTTGGGGTTTTTTTTCTTTTTTTGTGAGGCATCCACACTGATATTATGACAGTCCTGGTCAAGGCATCCATTTTTTTTCTTTTTTTTAAGGTAGTCCTGGACAGAAGCAGAACTATTTTATACCCATTGGCCATAAGCTTGTGACCCCTCTCAAAAAAAAAAAAAAAAAGCTTTTTCAAATTGAAAAGAAAAAAAAAATAGCTTTTCTTACCTCTCAACTGTACAGATTTTCACAGAATGTCCAGATTTTTGCCTCAGATATTTTGTCTGTTCCTCATAAAAACGTGTGGTTTTCTGGAAAATCACGGAGGACTGAGTTCACTAAAAATGACCAAATAAAGACATATGTTTGAGTTTCAGACTTCATATTCTTCAGGAAATTTGTACGTCGCAGTGGTGCAACAGTAGCATTATCTCCTCACAGCAATAGGTTCTCCAGTTCGATTCTCTGCTGGAGTGCCTTCTGTGAGGAGTCTGCTTGTCCTCCCTGCATTCGTGTGGGTTTTCTCCGGGTACTCCGGTTTCCTCCCATGTTACAAAGACATGCGTCTTGAGCATTTCTCCCTAGGCCTCTGCTGAAAATTGGCTTCATTCCAAGTTGGACTTTCCCGGTAAACAAATGTTAAATAAATAAATAAAATACATGCTAATATAAATGCTGTTTTTCTAGCAGCTTTCTAAGTTTATAAGAGCAATATTTAAAATCTGTCCCTATTTTTGATCGTTTGTCCCCCCATTATTTTAGGCTTTGTCCAGATTTCTAGCGTTAGGAGGTTGAAAGGTATGTAGGAAACTACATTTTTAACAAGCAGTTTGCTAGAATTTATACCCTGCATGTAGCACTAGTTTGACAACAACATTTATTTTGCTTTTAAACTGTAACAAACTGCTTACTACATTTATAACAAGCAGTTGCTACAATTTATACTACACATAGAGCGCTGTTGCGCTCAGTTTTGACCGCAAATGCAATGCTGACATTTATTTCTACATGTTGGCATGCTGTAAAAAGTGATAGGGATTGACCAGTCGCACCCCCTGATATTTTGCTACCAGAGCACCTGCCCCTTCCTTCCATCCGAACTACACTACTACTAGCTTTGGATAGATTTAAAATCTGCTTTGTGATCTTCTTAGTGAACAGTGCGCAGTGGTAGCAAGAGCTGATGTCCTGATCTCATCCTTAGGAAAAATAAGAACTGAATTTGAAAATTCTTGTGTGTAGACAGGAAGTGTAATTATTTGTCTTAGTAACTACCAACATTTAATGGACCTGATGTCTGCAAAATTCCTACAGTTATAAACACTAAGAAAAAAAGACATTTTCTCACAATTGGGCAGTTTAACTGGCTACTGTAAAAGGCTGAACTAATGATGCATTGTGACATAATTATTCATTTGCTCATAAACTGCAGTAAGAAAGAACTAAAGATAGCACATGCTTGACACCCTCTTGTACATAAGTGTTGACATCTTGGGGGGGGAGCACCTGCCTAGCCTAGAGGGGGAAGGGTGCTGAGCTATGGAAGTCAGTGGAAGTCTGAAATATGAAAAGTTCCACACCAGTGAACCATGCAGTGGACATCTTGATGCTTAGACGTCTTTAGTCATGAGGATTCGTGATGTTGTACCAGATTACTGGCTTGGCTGTATTTTATTTATATACCTGCTATCACCCTCATGAAATTATTTGAGGGTTCCAGTCGCCTTTTTCATTGCATGTATACATTAATGTGCTAAAAAATAAAGGAGAGATAGGTCATGGGCAAAACTGTGTGTGTGCGTGTGTGCGTGTGTGCATGTGTGTGTGTGTGTGTGTGTGTGTGTATGTGCGTGTGTGTGTCTGTGTTCATATTTTTTCTCTGTCTTTGCCTGTTAGATGAACAGTAACTGTGAGCAAGTATTTAGGCATTTGGGAACTTTGGCTTTAGCTGTCAGTCATCAGAGATAAGATTTAATGTGCTCTAGGTAGGGATACAGGAACAGCTGGCTGTTCATCTCCCCAGGCAGACTGGTTTGATGTTGGATCAGGTTGGAGAGCACAGGGATTTACTTGTTTTTGCTTTCGGCTGCTAGGAGCCTCACCCTACCTGTGCTGCTCAGGTTACATGAAGAATCAGATACAGTATGTTTATCAAATTCTTACTTTTTTAACTTTGGAATTACAAGTACATTAGATAAAGATCAGCTGAAGATTTTCTGATGACTGTCTTTAAGTAGTATAATATTGTTTATTATTCAGATTTATTTTTTTTGTATGAGATGATTTATATAATGTGCTTGCAGTTGCATTTAAAATTTCATGCCATAAAAGCTTGTCTTCTGATACTTCATAACTGTTGTTTATACAGTTCAGTAACACGCACTGATTACAGTACAAAATAATAGAGTAATATGGGAATTTTGAATATGGACTTTGTAAAGGAGGAGATAGGCAGGCACAGGCCCCAGTGCCACAGGACACTGCTTGAGCACATTTTGATAGGTGCTCCACTTGTGATCGCAGCCTTGCTTTTTTTAATACGTTTTGGAAAGGATCTTTAGTACCTTTAAATATATGTGTTAACTGTAGGTAATATCAAATACAGTTAAAGTGTTTAAAATGTGTGCATATCCAAGTAACCCATGCATCAATGTTCCTCCCCCCTTCACTGCAGTTAGTTTATCACTGTAGCTTTTCCGAAACTTTAAGCTTGATAGTCAGTCGGTGTGCACAAGCTATTATTTTTGACACACTTAAAAAAGATTACCTACCGTTGATCTAGAGTGATTTCTTTCCTAAGCATTGCCATAATTATGTATCTCCAGATGAGTTAAGATATATATTTCTTTGATGCAAGTTATCTTTCTGCAGAAGTCTAATGCACCGTATCCTGCACTTCTTGCCCACTAATACAGGTTCAGAAAAGATTATCTCCAAGATGTTCTTCGTGTTTCACTGTTGCAGTCATTTAATTTGGGTAATCTGCTGGCAGGTTGCCCTCAGTCGGCCTGACTAACAAAATCTTGGGTCCTGCGTCGGTTGCTGTCCCTTCTTCCATGACGTCAGGTCGTCAGGGGTATAAAACATGCAGCCGTCGTTATTACCTCAGTCTTTCTTGCCGTGCGGTTTCCGAAGCAGAAGCAGTTCGCAAACGCCGGTCGGCTGACTCATGAAATTTTAATTTTCAAGTTTCAGAACCGAAGTTTTCAACTTAAAGCTAAGTACCCCGTTGGGGAAACTTTTTGCTCCTTACCAATGTCAGTAAACGTTAATAATTGCATTACTTGTGGGAAGCAAATACCTCATAAAGATTTTCATTTGTACTGTATTCCTTGCCTAGGCCCTGACCACGACGTACCGTGCTGTCGGTTTTGTGCTTTATTTAATCAGTGCACTATCCGTCGTCGGTACATTTTTGCTTAAATATTTCGGTTCTTGGTTTAATTATCCAGAAATGACGTTGGTTAGCCATCCGACTACCGGAATAATGAAAAAATGCAAAGAAAAAGACAGAGACAGGCCGCTGAGGTCCAAAACCATCGACGACTCTTCTCCTAAGCCAGTCGCCAGTTCGCCGGTACTCAGTGAGGCGCTTTCGCAGCCCCTGATACCCACTATTTCTGATTTGCAGGCCTCCACTGAGACCCATTCGGAGTCCGGTATGCTGCGAGATGCTTCACCTGTGGAACCTGTGGATGTCTCTACCTTGGATGGGTCCAGAGCCGCTGTGCAGGCACTGGTTTCTGAGGGTGTATTCAGGCCTACAGACTTGCATATTAAACAGACTCCACCTTCAATACTAAGGCCTAAATCTCAATCTATGTCTAAAAAACCGACGCCCAAGCCACATGGTCAGTCCCCTATGCCTAAAAAACAAATGATCAAAATGGCTGAAGATTTAATTACTCTAATCAGGTGTAGTAAACCCCCCCCCCCCTTCTAAGAGGCCTAGGGCTGAGCTTGACTATGAATCTTCTGAACAGGACTCTGTTTCTTCTAATGACCTGGATTTGTCCATACCTACTTATGAGGATTCTGATGCAGAGGATTCCATTCCCTCTGCTTCTCCCCCTGAGGACTTTTCTTTTGGGGAAACTTTACATACCTTAAGGGAGCTTTTCCACTGGGAAAGTCAGGAATTTTCTGAATCCAAAAAGAGGCTTAGAGATTTCCTTCTTCTTCCTCAGCATAGGCCTTTGGTTATACCTCCTGTACTAGACATTGTTGATGATGTGTTTTCGGAATCCAGTATGGCCCCTGATTCCCTGCCTCTGGTTCCTAGTAAACCAGACAGATACTACAGGGATGTTCATCTTGCATACAGCTGCAGTCATAACAGATGGGTTTTCCTGCCGTCAGGCGGGTCCTCGGTCGGCCGAATTCCAAAGTCTAGGTCCGGCGTCGGTTGTCGTCGCTTCTTCCCTGACATCAGTGCGACAGGGGTATAAAAGAACCAGCCGACGCCATTTTCTTCAGTCTTTCTTGCCGCGTGGTGCTCGAAGCAGAAGCAGTTCGCAAGTGCCGGTCGGCCAGCTCCTGAGATTAAGAATATTTTTCAACCGAAGTCTTCTTGAAAGCTAAGTACCCAATTGGGGAAACTTTTCTTGCCTCAGACCGATGTCAGACAAAGTTAATAATTGCATTTCATGTGGGAAGCAAATACTGCATAAGGATTTTCATTCCCTCTGCATACCTTGCTTAGGCCCAGACCACAACGTCTCGGCCTGTCGTTTTTGTGCTACATTCAACAAACGCACTATTAAGTGTTGGGCGGAGTTCGCCCAACACTATTTTGGCAAAAAATGTAATTACATTATGTCGTCGGATACTCCGACTCCAGTTTTGAGTAAAAAACGCAGAGATAAGGACCGACATACGAGGTCCGCGACTTCTACCGACACCACGCCAAAGCCGACTACAGGTGGTCCGGTTCTCAGTGAGGCGCCTACGCAGCCCCTGACTACCGACGACACTTCATTGGCGGTGTCTTCTGTCGCAGGCTCTTCGGCCCATACCCCGGCTACAGATACCGAAGCCACTCTTGGCGGTGAAACTCAGAGTTTAGACAGACCTGCCACCTCTCAAGGTGTCTACAGGCCTTCCTCTTCTTTTTCCATCAAGGCTTTCACTAAGTCTAAAGCAGCCATGCATACTAAAAGACAGGCTCCACAGGGCTCTTCTCAAAGCCCCATGCCTAAAAAACAGATGCTCAAAATGGCTGAGGATTTGATTACTCTAATCAGGGGTTCCCAACCCCCCCCCCCGGACAAAAGTCCCAGAGTGGAGGTAGAATCCCCCTCCTCGGACCAGGCCTCCATTATTTCAGACCATTCTGAAGACCAGGAACATTCTTACTCCCCTTTTGAATATTCTGATGCAGAGGAGTCCATTCCCTCTGTCTCCCCCCCTGAGGATTACTCTTTTGGGGAAACCTTACATATCTTGAGGGAACACTTCCACTGGGAAGGCCAAGAGTATTCAGACTCCAAGAAAAGGCTTAGGGATTTCCTCTTACTCCCTCAGCACAGGCCTCTGGCTATACCTCCTGTCTTAGACATTCTAGATGATGTTTATTCGGAGGCCTGCCTTAACCCAGATTCTTTACCTTCAGCTCCACTCAAGCCAGACAGATATTACCGGGTTCCTGACTCACACCAATTCCTATACAAAAGCCATGCGGCCGACCCAGAAACTATTTCACAGGGTCTCAAGGGAATTAAGGCTTCCACTGCTAAAAATCCATTACCTTCAGAGAGAGATTCCAGAGCTTTAGAAAGGTGGGGGAAAAAGGTATACATCTCAGCCACCTTACCCATGAGAGCATTAAACTGTCAGTTCCATATGTTAAAGTACCAGCAGTTTCTGTTATCACAGTTGAGAAGCAAAATGTCACAACCTGAACAACCAGACTTGAAGGAGTTGCAGGATTTGATACATAGTGCAGAACAAGTGGGTAAACATACCTTGCAATGTGGTTTTGATGCTTTAGAGGCCTCATGTAGAGCTGCTGTTACAGGATCAGTCATACGTAGACATGCCTGGCTCAAAGAGCAAACCTTACCAGATCATGTCAAGGCTAAATTACTAGATGCCCCTCTGCAAAAAGATGTATTGTTCGGTGTCAAAGCTGAGGAGGTATTAAAGAAAATAGAAGAAAAGGCAAAACCAATGCAAACAGTGAAAGATTTCCTACAGGTACAACCTCCACGTTTCAGTAGAAATTGGCCTTCCAAAAATTGGTCCTTTCCAGCCACGGACAGACCCCAAAGATGTAGATACAGGCGCCCGAGGGGCAGAGAACAATCTCAAGGATCATTTAGAGGCAGACAATGGCAAGCACCTACACAAAGAGGTGGTGAGGATAGTTCACAGCCATTCAGAAAGCAGAACCAATGACTTTCCCCTTTGCATGCCAAGCAAGGCTCAAATGGCAGCACCTTTAGGCAGAAAACTGGCATTATTTTCGAAAAATTGGCATATTGTCACAAAAGACAAATGGATCCTGGACATTATAGACAGAGGCTACAGATTCCACTTTCACACCCTTCCAAAAATGAGAGGCATGCCAAACCTGCCACACAATCAAAGGGCAGAGGCACAAAACAAATTTCAGATCTCATGGACATGAAAGCTATTCAAGAGGTACCTGCACAAGAACAGGGTCAAGGTTTTTATTCCAGACTATTCCTGGTACCAAGGAAGGGAAAAGATTGGAGACCTATTTTGGACCTATCCATCCTAAACACATTTTTACTTGTGCCAAAATTCAAGATGCTCACATTACAGCAGCTTCTTCCCATGCTGGGCAAGGAGTCTTGGCTGGTAACACTGGACCTCAAGGAGGCATACCTGCATGTCCCAATCAGACAAGATTGCAGAAGATACCTCAGATTTCTTGCAGGTTCAACCCATTATCAATTCTCTGCATTGCCCTTTGGCTTATCTACTGCGTCCAGAGTGTTCATGAAATGCCTGGCATCAGTAATTGCCTACTGCAGACTTCAAGGGATACAAATATACCCATATCTGGACGACTGCCTGATCCAAGCGGACAGCAAGCACATACTTCTGAAACATCTGGCGTTTGTAATAATGTTGTTGAATTCTCTGGGATACACAGTCAACAAAAAGAAATCAAGGCTAATACCCTCTCAAACAATAATTTTCCTGGGTGCCAGCTTGGATACAAACACCCAGATGGCCTACCTCACGCCAGAGAAACAAGGGCAACTAACTCAATACTTCAGAAAACTGGCAACTTTCACCAGGCTGACTGCAAGGAAAATCCTGCAGGCTCTGGGATTCATGGCATCTTGCATCCTACTAATCCCATGTGCAAAGCTGCATATGAGAAAACTTCAATGGTACCTAAAAACCTATGGTCTCAACACAGCCACAGTTTGGAAACAATAATACCACTGATTCCATGTCTTCAAAAGGAATTTCTGTGGTGGGCTCAAGCATGCCAAAGAAACACAGGTCTCCCATTCTGCAAGCATCAAGCAAATCAAGTCATCACAACAGACGTCTCGGACTACGCCTGGGGGGCGCACATGACAGATCGGTGCATTCAGGGCAAATGGTCCCAAAAAGAAAAGCACCTACACATCAATCAAAAGGAAATGCTAGCAGTAATAAATGCTATTATAGCTTTCAAAGACCTACTGCATCCAGGCCAGCTACTGATAAGGACAGACAACACCACAGTAATGTGGTACATAAACAAACAGGGAGGAACCCATTCATACCCCCTATGCAGGCTAGCCATGTCTCTTTGGAACATGGCTCTGGAATTACAAATCGAACTTCAAGCACAGTACCTGCCAGGCAAAGAAAACATGCTGGCAGACAACCTAAGCAGAAATATGACAGATCCACATGAATGGAAGTTGCATCCTCAAGTGTTTACAAAGATAATTCAAGCATGGGGAAGGCCAGACATAGATCTCTTTGCCTCCCACAGAAATCACCAGTTGGCAAAATTCTGCTCAAGGACCCTTCACCCACAGGCCTGGAAAGTGGATGCACTCTCTTTCAGTTGGACAACAATGACAGTTTATGCCTTTCCACCTCTTCCTCTGCTTCCCAAAGTTCTATTAAAAACCAGAGCAGACAGACCAAAGATGATTCTCATTGCTCCAGACTGGCCAAGACGACACTGGTACCCACTCCTGAGAAGCCTGACGCATTCCCCACCATGGATCCTGCCTCTAATGCCTCTTCTACTGACTCAGCACAACTTCAATACCCTTCACAGTCAGCTGAAAACACTCAATCTAGCCGCATGGAAAATTCCTTAAATTCACAACAGACCTTACTCTCCAAGGAGGTGCAGGGTGTCATTTTGGAGGCCAGAAGGCCTTCTACTAGAAAAGCCTACTCCGCAAAATGGAAACAGTTTTGTGCCTGGAATGAGAAAAAGGGTCAGAACCCTGGAATACTGAATTTACCTCAAATATTACAATACCTAGCTGAGATGCTAAGCAGTGGCCTTTCATTCTCCTCCATCAAAATCCATGCCTCAGCCATTTCTGCAGAATACAACACTGATCCTCCTTTATTCTCTCACCCCCTCTTAAGACAGTTCCTCAGAGGGGCTAAGAATATAAAACCCCCAAGGAAACAACCAGTACCTGCTTGGGACCTCAATTTCATTCTAGAAAAACTGACCTTGCCTCCTTTTGAGCCAGCTGCATCAACAGAACTGTAATTTTTGTCCTGGAAAACAGCCTTCCTTCTGGCTATCACCTCAGCTCGCAGGGTTTCGGAACTACAAGCCCTCATGGCTGTGCAGCCTTTCATCATTTTCCATCAGGACAGAGTTTCCTTATGAACCAATCCGTCCTTTATGCCAAAGGTAGTATCCAGGGTAGCCTTGAATCAGGCTATCCACTTACCTACCTTTTACCCTAATCCTCAAAACAAAGGGGAGAGACTACTACATTCCTTGGACATTTACAGACAGCTGCGTTATTATTTGGACAGAACAAAGCCTTTCAGCAAATCAGAGCAACTCTTTGTGTCCTATGCTACAGGAGCTCAAGGGAAGTCTATTTCCAAACAGACAATTTCAAAATGGATAGCCCACTGCATATGTTTTTGTTACTCTTTTCATGGTAAAACTGTACCTGCAGGCATCAGATCTCACTCCACAAGGGCCACAGCTACCTCTGCAGCTTTCCTCGGGGGGGTTCCTACCAAAGATATTTTGGAAGCAGCCACTTGGAGTTCTGTACATACCTTCTCCAAGCACTATCACCTACCATTATACTCCAAATCTAGAGCAGGCTTTGCCACTGCAGTCTTGCAGGGCATCCTGGCTCCTCCTAGTTCCACCTAGTGCCTACCACCTTTTTTTTTAGCTTTGGGATTCTACCCATCTGTTATGACTGCAGCTGTATGCACGATGAACATAGTACAGTTTTGTGCCTACCATAAATGTAGATGTTCGAGTGCTAATACAGCTGCAGTCCAGTTTCCCTCCCTCCTTCCCCTATTGGGACAGGCCTAATGGCTAACACCTCCTCATACAACCTGATTGGGGTATTCTTTTATGGTGTATTTGCTTGCAACTACTGTTTTTTTTGATTATATTGCATTGCATTATTGCATAAATTTATGTATTGCCTTCCTTCTGGGGGCACCTGACATCTGGGGCAAGAAAAATTGAAGAAAATGGCGTCGGCTGGTTCTTTTATACCCCTGTCGCACTGACATCAGGGAAGAAGCGACGACAACCGACGCTGGACCTAGACTTTGGAATTCGGCCGACCGAGGACCCGCCTGATGGCAGGAAAACCCATCTGTTATGACTGCAGCTGTATTAGCACTTGAACATCTACATTTATGGTAGGTACAAAACTGTACTTTCCTGAGTCCCACAAGTTCCTTTTCAAAAATACTGTTGCAGACCCAGAAACCATTTCTTAGGGGCCCAAGGGCATTAAGGCTTCTACTGCTAAAAATCCTACCCCTTCTGATAGAGACTCCAGGGCGCTGGATTGATGGGGTAAAAAGATTTATACTTCTGCAACCCTGGCGATCAGGGCTTTAAACTGTCAATTTCATATGCTAAAATGTCAACAACATATCATGGGACTGCTTAAACAGAAAATTATGTTGATTTCTGACTGTGTGGAAAATAGATTTACAGGATTTATTGCATTCAGCTGAACAAGTTGGAAAACATACTTTGCAATGTGGTTTTGATTCTTTAGAGGCCTCTTGCAGGGCTGCTGTTACTGGGTCTGTGCTTAGAAGGCATGCTTGGCTTAAGGAGCAATCTCTGCCTGATCATGTTAAAGCAAAATTGTTGGATGCTCCTTTGCATCAGGACCATCTATTTGGCAATAAGGCTGAAGAAGTTCTAAAAAAAGATGGAAGATAAAGCTAAATCTATGCAAACTGTGAAAGATTTCTTACAAGTGCAACCTCCAAGATTTAGTAGGCACTGGCCTACTAAGAACAGGTCTTTTCCAGCTCCTCCAAAGCAGCAGGTGCCCGTGGAACCCTTGCACGGCAAAAATGGATAAGCAACAGTCAACAAAAAAGCCAGCAAGTGTTGGTAATAACCATATCAAAAAAGTATTTATAGACCAGAGGGAAGAAAATCTCCCCTGCTGAAATGCTGCTATAATAAATATCAATAGCAGAAAAAGCTTTTAAACAAAAAAGCAATAAATTCCAATAATATTAGGTTCAAACCGGTTTCGGCTCCTCTGAGCCTTCTTCAGTGAAATAAAAAATGGAAAAACAGAGTATCACAGTACACACATATATATATGGATTGGTCCAACCCATGGTCCAATCCAGACACAGAATTCACAATTGGTCATTAAGACCAGGTGCAAACAAAGCTCCAAGTTTAATAATCCATTTTTTCTCCTTGGAGCTAAGTAATTCCTGCCAAAACTGTTTATCATTACATTTCCCTCTAATACAATCAATGACCACAAATTTGTATGAAGCAGATACATGTTGCAAACAATGTTTATATAAGGCATTGCTGGTACGTTTCTTTTTAATGTCACTCAAATGCTCACAAATTCTGAAACGGAAAGCTCGAGAAGTCTTTCCAACATAGAAAGCAGAACAAATGCAGGTCACCAAATAGATGACCCACTCAGTGTTGCAGTTAGCCCAAAACTTTATATCAAAGACTTGTGAGGTATTTTTGCTGGTGAATTCATGAGTGCGTGAAACACGAATACAGAATGAACAATGCCCACAGGGAATACATCCAACAATGGGTTTCCCTAGAATAGACCGCTGAGTTGGTTCAGAAAAATCTGCGCCCACTCTCTTGTAATGACTCAATTTTGAACCAATGGTTTGTCCCTTTTTAAATGAGAAAGAGCAATGATCCGGCAACATAGAACAAAGTTTTGAATCAGCTTTAAGAATGTTCCAATGTCTCTGTATGATGTTTTTAAAGCCTTGTGTATTACGTCCGTATGTGGTTACCAAACGTAAGGGTTGTAACTGCTGACAATTGTTCTTATCTTTATATATTAATAGATCTTCCCTGTTTAGGCTGGACACAAATCTTTTGGCAACATGTATCGAACCTGGACGATAACCCCTCTTAATGAATCTACAAGTCAGATCATCTTGGGCATCAGTGAAGGATTGGTGGCTAGAACAGATTCTCCTGGCTCTAAGAAACTGAGATTTCGGTATATTATGGATGACATGTTGTGGGTGGAAGCTGGTAGCATGTAATATTGAATTGAATTCAGGGAATTTCCTAAACATCCTGGAGGATAAAGTGTGATCCTGGTTCCTAGTAATTTCTACATCGAGAAATACTATCCTTGATTTATGATAAGTCAATTTAAATTCAATCCCCCATATGTTGTTATTCAGGTATTCAAGAAATTCCATGAGATATTGTTCATCAGCTTTCCACACCAACCAACAGTCATCCAAATACCGACGCCAAATATCCATCTCACACATATATATATTATGTGTAGCATCATAAATTATGATCTCTTCAATGTATGCCATAAACAGATCTGCATATATGGGTGCAAAAGATGCACCCATAGCAGTACCCTGCTTCTGCCAATAACAAAGATTCTGAAAATAGAAAACATTGCTAGACAGCACATATTCTGTAAGGCATACAAGAAAGGTGTTAAATCCAGATGGATATAAACCTGATCTAGCCAACCAATAATCCAACGCTTGTAAGCCCGCCCAATGGGGAATGTTGGTATAAAGAGAGGTAATGTCCAGGGTACATAATAACCAATGAGATTGAAGTTGGGAGTTGTTGATAATATCCAAAAATTGGGTGGTGTCCTGAATCCTGGCTCTAATTTGACTCAATAACGGTTTTAAATATAGAGTCAGATATTCCGATAGTGGTTCCGTAAGGGACCCATGTCCAGAGACTATTGGTCGCCCAGGTGGCTTAGTGGCATGTTTGTGAATCTTTGGCAACAGATATAAGTACTGTTTTTTCGGTGACCCAACCAATAGCTGCTCTTTCACTTCTTGAGTGATAATACCTTCATCCACTGCCTTAGTTAAAAAATCATCAATCTGGCACTTAAAGTGGGGAGAAGGGTCCACTAACATCTGCCTATAATATTGTGTATCACCCAATTGTCTCATAGCCTCACCATCATAAGCAATTTTATCCATTATCACCACCGCTCCTCCTTTGTCAGCTGGAATAATAACCAAATTTTTGTTACCAATCAACTCATCCAAACAACCTAATTCCTCAGTAGTCAAGTTATTATAAGTGGCTGGAAAGTCTTTGAGATGACAATGTATGTCCCGTAGGACATTTTTTTGGAACACCCCTACTAAGTGATTCATAGGTGGAATGAAGGTTGATTTTTTAAATCTAAAATTACCAACTGTATCACAAGGCACATTGGAAACATTACTATCCACATTGCTGTCAAAAAACACCTTCAGATTTAATATACGACAAAAATTGGTGACATCCTGTGCCAGAGACTGCTCGGAGACAAAAAACCCTGGAACAAAATTGAGCCCTTTATTTAATAATTTGATTTGTGCATTGGTTAAATCATAAGATGAGATATTATGAACATTAGAGTCTGGACTTATTGCTGTGTCATGATCTTCATTAATGTTTCCAAACTGTGTTTGGATTTTGTGTTTCCTATGCTTCCGCCCCCCTCGTCGGTATCTAAATTGAGAGGGTGTGTCAAATTGTCTCTTTTGGACATGGGTAATCCCTCACATGAGTGTGAATCAGATTCTCCTTCTGTGTTGGAGGAATAATCTTCCCCAGATGTCCCACTTGACAAACCAGTTTTGGTCTTAAGAATGGACCTAGGCCTTTTTCTTTTTGGAGTGGATGCTCTTTTATCATATTTATGGTCATCCCTGGGCAATCTAAAAGATACATTCTTGGAATTATCAAAAGGTTTCCCCCTATCATAATCACCCACATCACGAAGAAATTTTTTGATTTTTCTATCTTTAAGGGTGGTTTCCAATTTAGACAAATCTGTGGTGAGTTTCTTAACCTGTGTGGTAAAAGAATCACAAGCTTCGAACTTATTCGTCTGTAAACTTAAAGCATCTAGATCCTTAATACCCTGTTGTACCTTACGCCCGTAAAAATCGGCCAAAGCATCCACAAATTGGGATGAGGCCAACTGTTGAATTTGACCCCAATCTTGAATCAACTGGTCATCAATATCAGAAACCAAAGGTTGTATTTTAACCCTAAGACCCCGTGGGGTAATATGTTTTTGTTGGTATGCCTTAAACAAGCGTAAGTGCCACACATTGGTCCTAACCATCTTCATTTGTTTGCCCAATTTATTAAAAAATATATCACATTGTGCATCCACATCAGACCCAACCACATCTGTCACAATAGATGAACCATGCTTGTCCAAACCAAACACAGATAAATCATGCATGTCAGCTGACAAACCCTGTATAATGGGTGACAATGCCATGTTTATAATTAATGAATTTTCTTACTCAAACCAAACCAGTTAAATTGTGCTTCAAAAATTGAACACCTGAAACAAATGTTGCTTTGAGCTCAGTAAAGGCTGATATAAATATGAACACACCAATAGTCCAATGTCTATATGTAGACCAAAAATTGAATCAAAAAAAATTTTTGTGATCCAAAATCAGACCATTATACTTTCAACACCAAAAGATAAATTATATATAAATAACCTGGTGTGTATGTATAAGTCTGATGGATCAATAACCATTCGAATAGACCAATACTATAAACAGCCCAAACGACCTTCAAAAGATATCCAAGGTCATATTGCTGTGTATAGGTCTCAATATTATCAAAACAAAATGCCAATGGGCTACAATCACGTATACATCACTCAAAATGTATCAAATACAGTATGTAATATACTGAAATGAATGACATAATATGGAACATGAACCAACCTGTACAGCAATTGATCAATCAAAAAAATGAATTGTCATTATTGAAGGCCCCTTGTGAACTAAAATGTGTTCATTGAAGCACAACCAAACTGGCACCAAATCTATAAAGCTATTGTAACAAACTAATGTATAGCCAAAATAGACCACATAGTGTTTGGTGAACAAAACATGGTTCAATACAACACCCAAACAACATGGACCCCACCGACACATATATAGAAGACAATGTGATCAATGGATATAGAAAAATGAATATATCACCAAACATAAAACCAATATATATCAACAGTTGTCCATATCTTAAACATAAAAATCAAACTGTTGAAAAAATGGTGATCTGACCACAAGTCAATATGGACTGTCCAAAAACCGACCTGTGCAATGTGTGTATAAAGAATTGGACATCATCCAGATTCTAATTGTTATAAAAATTGTGAGCTATATCAACCCCATAGAAATATATATATATCACATCTACACAACCATTAAACAAAAATTATCCAGAATAATGTTATATCCAATCCAAAAAACACACAATCACACAGACCAAATAAAATGTAATTATCTGCAAAAAATGGACATGTCATAACACAGTTGAAATAAATATTCACACAGACTCTGGTCCTAAATGCTCACCAAACCAACAAAGATCTAAATCAACAAACTAACCTGGCAAAATTGGTTTAATGAGAATGTCATAAACCAACTAAAAAATTTGCAATTTGATAAATTCACAAAATCCACCAAACCCATATAGATATAAACCAACAAGTTTGAATGGACCCCCAGGTATGAAATAAATGCAACAAAATAGTCACATACAAGCAAAAGGGCATTTGACAAAAAATTAAACCTACATGAAATCACACCCCCATCTGATCACCCTTCCGACTAGTTAAACATAGTGTCAGATTGTTCACACTAAACACAAACCATGAACCTGCAAGTAAACTAAAATGACTAAAAAAACCTGCCACCTATCGCACTGGCCAGCAATTACACCCACCAGCACTATCCTATTGACCAGCTGAATATCTAATTGTCATATAATGTTTCATGTATTTAATTAAATATAAAAGTGCAAAATCAGAACATGTAACCAAGATGCAGCAAAAGCGGGTTGCAATGAAGCACCTTGGTCTAAAATAATTGGCATATCCTACAGTCATATGATATAAATCATGGTTCATGTAAAGTCCTGACAATACAATAGACAACACAAAAATTTTTGTTGAAAAATGCAAATCACCATTAAGAGTTAAACATCTTACTGTGATAAAAATCACCACATGGTGAATCCGGACAATAAATAAACCAGTCCAAACATCCGGAACTCTTCAAAACTAACAAATTAATGTGACGGCGCCAAATATGGCCAAAAACAAACAATTACAATGGTGGTAAGAAATGCAGATGACTCAAATTAAATCAAACAGTCGCACATCAGACTCATCATCCGTTATAGGTTATACATAAAAAATGATGTTCGCGTGGACCGCGAAACATACATCCTACCAAACAGACAAGAAATTGCATAGAAAGTCAGCCAAATGGCGTACTGTGCAATAAATAAATATGCCCACCCTAAACTGTTGGATTGAATGAGCATACGACCATGCAATAATATCAAATATATCAGACTAACTATGAGATAGCAATGACATGTAAGCCACACACCAGACATGTAAGCCAGCTCCTACCAGATCCACTCAAGCCAAACCCAGACACACCAAAAGCACCAGGTTTCAGTCCCAGGGGACTCACAGAACTAAGCAATGGGGTGCTTCCACTTCCAAATCTGGAAATAACAAGACACCACCCTATGGTAAACAGTCTCAATGACTTTCTTTTAAAATTACCAAAATTACCAAAACTTACCTCTCAGCCACCCCTTTGGAGGGGGAAATTGCTCTTTATGCAAAAAACTGGCAACTCATAACCCAGGACAAATGGGTTTTAAATATAGTGTCCCAGGGATACAGATTTCATTTCCACACGTTGCCAACTCCAAATGGGTAGCCAGACCTGCCCCCAAATCAGTGGGCAGAGGCTCAGAAACAAGTACTTTCCCTCTTAAACATGGGGGCTATTAAACCAGTACCAGAAGAGGAAAAGGGACAAGGTTTCTATTCCATACTTTTCCTGGTACCCAGAAAAGACAAATCATGGCGTCCAATTCTGGACCTGTCTACTCTAAACACCTTTCTGGACATTCCAAAATTCAAGATGCTGACTCTTCACCAGTTACTTCCTATGCTAGGCAAGGATGCCTGGTTGGCAATTCTAGATTTAAAAGACGCTTACCTGCATATCCCAATCAGGGAAGGTTCATAGGTAAGTACTAGGCTATCTGCCCGAGGGCATTTATAAGCCTAGCCAGAATGTGTTGACTTTCGCCACCCCCTTAGATTAGTTCCCTGTGCCTCGGTCCAGCAGAGCCATTAGTTCCTTGTACCTCTGCCCAGCAGAGCCACTGCAGTGATCCCCAGGGTAAATTTTCTGTTTCCCATCCACTCATCAAGGTCTCTCTTGAAGAGTGTTAGTGAGGGGCTCTGCCTAATGTAGATTGGAATCCTGTTCCAAAGCATGGGGAGTCTCTGGGACAGGAATCTATCCCTCCAGCACGTCCTATTTATCGTTGTGGTGAGGTTTAGATCCCTAGAGTGTGTGGCTCTCGGCGATTTGTTTTTTTTTAGGTGGAGCATGTCCCATCAATTCTGGGTTGGACATGGCCTTCTTTGTCAGGCAGAGATCACCTCTAAGTAAGCGGTATGCAACCAAGTACAGCTGGAGTTTCTTCAGTCGGGCTGCATAGTGCATATGTTTGAGGCCAGTAATTCTCTTGGTGAGGTACTTCTGTGGTCTTTCCAGCTGTTGCAGGTGTCTTGTAAGGTACATCCCAAATGGAGCATTGTACTCTATGATGGGTCTGATGAGTAGAGGGGCACAATAACCTCTTTTGTTCTAGATGCGAACCCTTTTGTGATTAGGTGGGCCACATAGAAGGATTTTCTAACCACATTGTCAATATGATTATCAAAGGAGAGATTACTGTCTACTTGGGTCCCCAGATCCCTTATTACATTTTCTGTATTTAGGGGACTGCCACATATGTGGTAGTTCGTGGGTACTTTGCTTTTTCCAAAGGGGATGACTATGCACTTTTTGGCATTTAGCTTGAGGCCATGATTTTGACACCAGGTATCCGTCTCATTGAGACCCTTCTGAAGGATGTCTGTATCAGCTGGAGTGTCATTTATGGCCCCCAGTTTGCAGTCGTCTGCGAACTTGGTCAGCCATAGTCCTCCTGTGCTTGCCTGTACCTCTGAGAATTATATACCAAACAGGAGTAGAATATACCTACGCTTCAAAGCAGGCTACTTGCATTATCAGTTCTCTGCACTGCCCTTTGGCTACTGCGCACAAGGTATTCACAAAGTGCGGGCTCCAGTAATATATCCATACCTGGACGATTGTCTAATTTAGGCAGAAAACCAGGCCATACTTATAAAACATCTGGCGTTTGTAAAAAGGGTTCTAACTTGTCTAGGGTACACCATAAACGAAAAGAAATCACAAGTGGTACCCTCTCAAAAAATTACGTTCCTGGGTGCAAGCTTGAATACAACTGCCCAGATGGCTGTCCTCATGCCAGAAAAGCAAATTCATTGCATGACTTACTTCAAACAGGCGGCCACAAAAATCCTGCTATCTGCAAAACAAATACTGCAAGCCTTGGGGTTCATGGTCTCCTGCATTCTTCTAATACCATATGCAAGACTGCATATGAGGAAACTTCAGTGGTACTTAAAAAGTTTATGGAGTCAACATTGTCACAGCCTGGAAACAATGATTCCTATCATACCTTGCCTATGCCTAGAGTTCCTATGGTGGGCAGAGGGCTGCCACCAAAACAAGGGACTGTTATTCACACCACCCCCTGCCACCCAAACCCTAGCTACAGACGCATCAGACTATGCATGGGGGGCTCATATGGCAGTGAAGTACATTCAGGGCAAATGGAGCCCAAATCAAATGCACCTACATATCAATCAAAAAGAAATGCTAGCTGTACAGAATGCTCTGACAGCCTTCAAGGGCTACCTTCATCCAGGACAACTAATGGTAAAGACGGACAACACCATGGTTATGTGGTACATAAACAAGAAGGGGGTACACATTCTTACCCCTTCTGCAGACTAGCCATGGCATTGTGGAACACGGCCTTGAGCTACCAAGTACAACTACAAGCTCAATTCCTGCCAGGAAAGCTGAATATTCTGGCAGACTAACTAAGCAGAAATCTCATGGACCCACACGAATGGAAACTGGAACCACAGATTTTCAACATGTTGACAAGCAAATGGGGGAGCCCAGACATAGATCTATTTGCCTCCCCCAGAACTACCAGTTGGACAAGTTTTGCACATGAACTCCTCACAAAAAAACCTGGAAAGTGGATGCTTTGTCCTTCAGCTGGAAAAACCTATCAGTCTACGCCTTTCCCCCTCTGCCTCTGCTCTCCAAAGTTCTGCTAAAAGTCAAACAGAACAAACCAAAAATTATTTTGATTGCTCCAGACTGGCCATGCCAACACTAGTACCCACTCCTGCGCAGTGTGTCTCTAATATCCCCATGGCACCTGCCTCAGACACCTTCCTTACTGTCTCAGCAGGAGAACCAGATTCTGCACCCTTAGCTCCCTACATTGAACCTTGCAGCTTGGCTAATCACTTAAATTCACCCTTAACATCCCTCAGCAAACATGTGATGGATGTCATCTTGGAGGCGAGAAGACCTAGTACTGGAAAATCTTATGCTGACAAATGGAAAAGATTCTGTGCTTGGAATCAGTCTCAAGGAATGAGCACAGCAGCACCCAATTTACCTCAGATTTTACAATACCTAACTGAGATGCTTCACAAGGGCCTGTGTTTTTCCTCCATTAAAAAACATGCCTTAGCCATTTCAGCTCATTATAACACAGAACCTCCCCTCTTCTCTCATCCTCTGCTCAAGCAGTATCTCAGAGGGGCCAAGAACTTGAGACCACCCAGGAGAGCTCCAACCCCTGCCTGGGACCTTAACTTTGCATTGGAAAAACTCACTCTGCCTCCTTTCCAGCCAGCTGCTACTGCAGGCTTAAAATTTCTTTCTTGGAAAATAGCCTTCCTTCTGGCAATTACTTCAGCTAGAAGGATATCTGAGTTACAGGCCATTATGGCAGTGGAGCCTTTCATCATTTTTCATGTGGACAGGGTGTCACTCAGTACCAATCCATCCTTCATGCCCAAGGTGGTATCCAGTGTGGCTCTTAATCAGTCCATTCATTTGCCAACTTTCTTTCCCAATCCACAGAACAAAGGGGAACGGATTCTGCATTCATTGGATGTGCACAGACAACTGAGATTTTACTTGGACAGAACTAAGACTCGAAGAAAATCTGAACAGCTGCTGATAGCATTTGCTGCAGGGGCAGAGGGAAAGGCTATTTCAAAACAAACCATTTCTAAATGGATAAGCAATTGCATTCATTTCTGCTACAAGCATCATGGAATGCCTATCCCCCAGTGGATCAGATCTCATTCCACTACGGCTCCATCTACTTCTACAGCCTTTCTCAGAGGTGTTCCTACCAGGGATATTCTAGAAGCTGCTACCTGGAGTTCAGTTCATACTTTCACCAAGCATTATCATTTACCAATTTTCTCTAAATCCAGAGCTGGCTTTGCCACTGCTGTCTTGCAGGGCCTTTTAGCTGGTCCTAATGCTGTATAAATCCATCCTCCCAACCATGGCTTTGGGAATCTACCCAAATGTAATGACTGGAACAGTGAAACACGAAGACCATAGTACAGTTGTGTACACTTACCATAAATGTAGATGTTCGAGTGTATTCACTGTTGCAGTCCTGGTTATCCTCCCTCCAGCCCCCTGTTTTTTTCTCTGACTATACCTCTACTTTCTGTTCCTATGCTTAAAAGCCTTTTTGGTGTATTTGCTTTTGATTGGAGGTATATTGCTGTAATTTAAGATTATATTTTGCTCCCCATTCGGGGGGCACCTGACATCTGGGGCAAGAAAAACTGAAGTAATGATGTTGGCTGCATGTTTTATACCCCTGACGACCTGACATCATGGAAGAAGGGACAGCAACCGACGCAGGACCCAAGACTTTGTTAACCAGGCCAACTGAGGGCAACCTGCCGGCAGATTACCCAAATGTAATGACTGCAGCAGTGAATACACTCGAACATCTACATTTATGGTAAGTGTACACAACTGTACTTTTTCTGTATCTTGAGATTCCTATAAAACATATATTTTAACTAACTAACCACTTTTCTGTGATACCAAGCAAGCAGTTTCCTATAATGTTAATTTTGTTCAGTTTTGGAGGCATACTATAGTTAGATCTGACAGAAACTGTCTGAAGGCATGCAGGCATCTTTTTTAGTCATATCACTAAGGATTTTTATCATTTTAAAGTTTCACTTCTTCCTGGAAACATATATGACAAGAACTGGAACTTCATTTTGAAACCAACAGTTACTTTGCTGGAAGCTGCCACCAAATATTGCTTACCTAGGGTCAACTATGTCATTTTATAAGATAGCTTATCTTTTCTCTGAGCAGTGTTTGGCATTTGAAGCTGTCTGAGGTTTCATGGTCATGCTATAGTGACTATTTTTTGTATGTAGGTTTATAGGTGAATACTAGGCTAACTGCCCTGAACAATAACACATGGTTAGAATCAAGCCCTGTACCCTGTGTCTTTGAGGTAAAGACCTTAACCATTATGCCAACCCCATCTCTCCTGTCATTAGATATTAAATCCACCTTTCCACAGGGAGAGTAGTGAGGTAGTGGTAGATCTGGCTCAATGTACCTTAAGTGTTTAATTCAGATAAGTTTAGGCCAGTAGACTAATAATGGTTGTATTGCAAATAGTTATCCCTCTATATTCAGATGGGAGTATTGAAAACAAAAAACTCCTAAGACCAGACATAATTGCATTCCTGCTACTAGAAATGTTACAAAATAATCAATGTTTTTAAAGGGGGAAAGCTTCTGTGATCTCCTGGTATGGGATGTTTGCCACCACAGTAGGATCTCTAAGCATTTCAAAAACAAAGCATGTCATGTGACAAAATAAATTCCTGCATGATAGAATGTCAACAACATAAGCAGGTAACCATTTGAAATGACGAGACTGAATGGCTGAAAAAGCAGACTTGCATAGACTGTGGTGGCCATTTCCCAGAATATCCCCTTTCCCCAAGTTATGGCGAGCTTGTTGTTTGTATATATTAAGTTCTGGGGTGCAGTGGGGCTTGTCCTACTGCAAAAAAGTAATTTTAAAGAACAGCAAATCTTGAACTTTGCTGATCTCCTGGAATTTTTTTTTCACACTATCGGCGCTTGATGTTACTCATGTCAACATTTCAGTAAGTGTGTTGTGCTGCGATAACATACCACATTCTCTCCTGAGTCACAATTGCTGATGGGCATGCTTGGAAGTGGTTTAAATCTACCAGTCCTGTATCCCGAATTAACTCCAGAAGTGCCCCTTTGTCCATGGAATATGTCATTCCTGACTTTGCCTGGAGTACCATCAACATTGCACATTATTTTAGGATCTCAATTCTCATAACTAAGAAACAACAGCTAGTAAGTAACCTGGACCATCTCAAAGTAGGTAGTACTGCCATTCTATTTGGGCAAACCCCTTGAACCATATGATGTTGTGGTACTGCAATTACCAAAATGAGGTCATCAAGAACTGGTTCCAAAACTCCCGCCTTTAAGTTATCCCATAGTTACTGCACTTACTAATTTTTGTCAACTTTTTGGTCCATTGTTTCTACTAGTAATCCTAGTGCTTCACAACAGAGGAACTGTAACATGGCTGCACCAAGATTTAATGCACGTTTCCAAACTGTAGCTTTATCTCATCATTATGTCTAGCACTGCTGATTAGCCTCTTACCTCTATTGTCTGCATGGAAGCAGTGCATAATGCTTGCAGGCTACATGTTATATTGTTCCACATTTGTTTAAGAATCCTGTTATTCATATGCTTATGAAACACTGGTGGCAGGGAACTGCATCTGTTAGAATGAGGAATAGCATTCTTGTTGAAAGATAAATGCTTCATTCTTACACTGTGGGTAGTGTGAGTAGGCAGAGGGCAGTGATATCTACTGCCATTTTTTTAAGTAACTTCAATTCTTGACATATTTTGACATATGTACTTAGTTACACAGAGCAATAAAGGAGTTTACTTCTCTCAGCACCCACCATGATTTTGCCTCATGGATTGCAGTCACCTAGGTGTGGTGTTGCTTCTAGCCTGAGAAGGCACTATAGTCTATAGTCTCTCTGAAGTGTGTATACTAGCTGGCTTCTGGATACTACTTCACTGTGATGAGCTAAGGCTATATCAAAAAGTAAATGGTGATGGATTTCTGGATAATTCTTTACTGAACAATCAAAGACTGTATATATTTTTTTCAAATCTTTTAGAAATCAGGGAAATCCAATATAATGGTCAGAATGTGTCAGCTTGAATAATTGTCTTGTGGTAACTGTGAACAACTGTGTAATTGTACTATAGCTTGCTACTTTTTGTTAATTCTTATTAAGGCCATGGACCTAACACAGATATCTGTAATAGTCTGTCATAAACAATACTTTCTGAATACTGCTTTTTATTTGTTACACTCCCTTTATGACCAATATGTTTTGATGTACTGTGAAGACATATAGCATAACAGTATGTATAAAAATCAGAAATGCTCAGAGAGGTTTCTCAGGTTCACAGAAGACAGATGCCACTTTTGCTTATGGATCCTTCCATTTGGTATTTTTGTAGTCGTAGGAAATGTACCAAGTGCCTCAAAATGGAATGCTAACCTTTTTTCTGCCATTAAGGATATCTACTGTATCTCTGGTGGAAAAATGATTTTCTTAGTATCTTTGGAGGAGAATGCTAATTATCTCAAAAGAAGCTGATCTGGTCATGTCTCCTTAAATTGCAAAAAAAAAAAAAAGCCTTCTCTCCAGAGGCATTTCTTGAAGTTGTATCAGAACCATCACTTCTCTTGAATGGTAATCAGTAGTATTCCTAAAGGGTAGGCAGTTATGGTGTTACCAGCTGAACCCTTTGAAAGGTTCAAAGTAGCGAGAAATACAGTTACCCTAAGATGAACATGTCATTACATTAAAGAAAATGTATTGAATTTTGCATGAAACCTGAATAATTGAATGTCAAGACAACATGGCTTATTGCATTTTTTTGGAATATCTTGATATAGTCACGTTACAATGCTGGTACTTTATATACATTTAATTCCTAATATGATGGGGTTGCAGAATGCAGTATATGTAGTTTCATGTCTTGTCTTTTATTAATTTTGATTCTTGATAATTTAGTATGTGTAATACATTTATGTTAATTATACAATATACTAGTATCACTAGTCAGGGTATAACATTATGACAGCATTATTGAAGAATGTGGATTTCATGTCATAAGCACTCCACCCTTTGAGACCCAAATTATTGTTTTATGCTGTTTGCTTATTACCATTTGGTACTAGCTGTAAACTGCATTTTATACGACTGGTGAGTACTCTCTGTGTGCATGTGTGTTTCTGAGTATGCATTAGTGTATGTGCATAAATGTATGTTTGTTTGTGTGTATGTATGTATGTGTGTGTATATATATATATATATATATATGTATGTATATATATATATATATACACACGTGTATAAATTAAAGGCTGGCTTCATTAATGCCTACACTTGTGTACAGCATTTTGAGTGACTAGACAGCACAAGCATAACTCCCACTTTCTTCTTTCTGATTTTAGTTTTCCTACTGCTTTTGCAACTATAAATATTGAGAGACATTCATAAAGGTTACCACAATGTGCAGACTATGTTTACGCTTAGTGTAATCCTTTTGAGTGAATAAACGGCACACAAAATGTGGTAGGGATGTTCCTGAATGCAAATCATGTATACTTAGTGTAGACATTCGTGAATCTGGCCCATAGTATGCTTACAAACATAATGTTTAAATGGTCTCACACACGGGGGTGCGTGTGTGTGTCTATATATTGATATATATATATATATATATATATATATATATATATATATATATATATATATATATATATATATATATATATATATATATATATACAATTTGTATGTGCACTCATGTATACCTGTCTGTATGCATATGTTAACACAAATGTTCATGTACATGTACATATAGTGTATCCATATAGTAACGCATATTTATGTTTGAATGTGTTATGTTTATATATAATATTTGTGTGTTCATGTCTATATGTTCATATGTGTATGAGCCTATGCACAAACGTATGTTCATATATGTATGTACACACAGGCTTATATAGAAACTTTCTGAACTTGTCAAACTCACGCTTAGCAAAGGTCTTGATTGTTTGGGATTTCTCCCTTTTAGACTGCTCATGTTATCCTAGAGCCCTGGAGTTGGTTATATTATGTGAGGAGAGGGATTGTGGGGGAAAACTCCTTTGTTGGGTATTGTGTGGCTTGGGTTCCTCCAAAATGAAAAAAATATATATTCCAGGAGTGTAGAATATCTTTAACAAGTGGTCTTAAATTGTCAGGAATTTTGACAAGTTGAATTTTTTTCACCAAGTTGTAATACACTCATTGTGTGTGTGTGTGTGTGTCTGTGTGTGTGTGTGTGTGTGTGTGTGTGTGTGTGTATAGTTTATGTGTGAGTTTGTATGTAATGTAGCCTAACTCTGGATTACTCTTCTTTCGGCTTTTCCCGGTTAGGGGTCGCCACAGCAGAACTCCGATCCGCTAATGATTGGCAGTAGATTTTTACGTGCTGGCTTGCCGGGCCTAACGCACAACCTTCAGTGAAGGAACGCCCATTCATGCATGTCAACACACAGAAGATGCTCTAACTGAGAATCAAAAGTGCAATGTCTAACTGTGAGGCGACAACGCTACCGCAGCACCACCACCGCAGATCTGGAATATTAGACAAAATATGACATAAAAATTCAATATAATGATGTGTGCTTCTACTTGTCTTCAGTCTTGATACATCAGTGACAGTTATCAATATCCTTAGTGTTTGAAAGAACTATTAACATTCCCCTAAACTTCACATATTTGCACTATATGTTGAAAACTTAAATGCTTTACACAGTGAGTGCAAAAGGAAACATTATTGATATTTTGGTTATACTCCTGTAGATATTGTTTTTTACAAAAAAAAAAAAAAAAGACAGTGACACTCCCCAGCGTACCTAATGCTAACCCCCTAAATCTACTCTTTTTTTAATTAGAAGTGATAAATAAAATGAAATAAATTGTGAACTTTCTCGTACGTGTACACACACACACACACACACACACACACACACACACACACACACACACACACACACACACACACACACACAAAAGACACTGACCAGCTGACAAAATACCCTTGCCACTGAAAGCAACACCTGATTCCAAATCTAGGTTTACTGTGATATTATCAAAGACCCCAGTACGGGGACCTCAACCCCTATGAAGATCATACCATAAGTAATAATGCCAGAGCCCACAGGGACTAAATACATCAAATACTGAATCTTCTCACCTGTGTGAACCCAGTGACAGGTGTTAACATGGGTCCTACAGGGGCACTAGTTCAAGATTTTTATACTGTGGGTCTTGTGGTAAGATTGTTGTAGGATTGCAGTATAATAAAGGAAGAATGTCCTCTGGAGTGTGTGATATTTTAAATATTTTATTCTGTAGGATTAAGGAATGTCAGTTAATGAATTGTGATTCGAGCATTCATCATAAAAATCTTTATCTAAATCTGCAGTCAGAATAGTTTCTGCATGCCACACACTAGACCCCAATGAATTGTTTGTGTGTGTATGTGTGTGTGTGTGTGTGTGTGTGTGTGTGTGTGTGTGCATGCAAATAGACATATAAAATGTATGAAAGTTAATTTTCATGTTCCTGAGTATACTGTGTTTTAAAATCTGCTGTTACACTGTTACAGTCTCAGGACAGACTGACGTATGCATACACTCACACATACACTAATATGTTTGTACATATAAGTACACATGCATACATTCCCAGATGTTTACAACTGTTTGTATTTATAGTACACATTTGTTGGATTATTAAAAACTGAAATCTGGACAGAAGTTACTTAGACTTAGATGAGGCTTTAAGACAGTTAATTGTTAGATAAGTAATTATGTGATTCAGTACATTGCATTCTGGGTGGAGAGTTTGCTGAACTACTAATGATGTCTTTCCAGGAGCCTGAAGTGTGCAACGTGTAAATGTGCTAACTTTACTGAAGAGAGTTTTTATTGAAGAGGACATTCAAGTGGCTGCGTGGCAGCTAAATGTTAATGTGTAAAAGTTTGTTTTTTATTTAAATGCACATGTCTTTAAAACTTTTATTATATTCTGTTATGTTGCAACATTAAATGTTTCTTTAGCCTGTCATATAGCAGTTCTAGATTTTTAACTAGCTTTTGTTGTTGATTTGTGTCATGGACTTATTCCATGATATGTCATAACTCTTCAAATTGTGATCATCTAAAATATGTCTTTCGCCTGTAAATAAACTTTATTTATTCATTTGTTGTGTATTTGTTGTCCAGGGAAAGCTGGCTGGGCACAAAGCCCCCTTTTTAGCTGAGTCTTGAGGAGAAGAGCCCAGTGCATCTAGTACAGTAAACTCTGTTAACCGGCACCCATGGGGATTGGTAGATGCTGGATAACTGTCGATGTTCTTCATGTTTCACTGTTGCAGTCATCACACTTGGGTTATCTGCCTGCAGGTAGCCCTCAGTCGGCCTGAATACCAGAGACTTAGTATTTCTGCGTCTGTTGCTGTTGCTTCAGGACTGACGTCAGGTCGTCAGGGGTATAAAAACAGGCAGCCGACGCTATTACATCAGTCTTTCTTGCCGAGGAGGAGCCCAAAGCAGAAGCAGTTCGCAAGTGCCAGTCTGCCGCTACCTGAATTTTTCATTTTCTAACTGAATAATCCTGAAGTCTTCTAATGCTAAGTACCCCATTGGAGATCCTTTTTTCTTGCTCTAACTGATTTAAAGAAAAAATTAACAATTGTCTTGCCTGTGGAAAGCAAATGCCTCACAGAGATTTTCATTCTTACTGTGTCACCTGCTTAGGCCCAGACCACAGCATCCCTTGCTGTCGGTTTTGTGCCTTAACGCGCGAACCATTCATCATCAGGCTCTCTTTGTCACTAAATTCATTCATTCTCGATCTCCGTATTCTGAAATGGCTTTGGTAAGCCATCCAACTACCGATTTTCTGAAAAAATGTAAGGATAAAGACAGAGACAGACCGCATAGGTCCAAAACTGCCAACAATGCTTACATCAAGCTAGATGCCAGTCTGCCGGTACTCCGTGAGCTGCCTTTGCAGCCCCTGATGCCCGCTTCAGTAGATTTTCAGGCCTCTGCTGAGACCCATTCGGAGTCCTGTATGCAGCGAGATGCTTCTTCGATTATGGAACCTGCGGATGTCTCTACCTTGGATGGGTCCATTGCCGCTGAGCAGGCACCGGCTTCTGAGGCAATTCTTTGCTTTACCGATGTTCGAATTAAACCAATGACTTCATTTCTAACCAAAACTACTGAGTTTCTTAGGCCCAGAGTACGCACTACGCCTAGAAAACCGACAAACAAAGCGCATGCTCAGGCTGCCATGCCACAAAAACAAATGCTTAGAATGTCTGAAGATCTTATTACACTGATTAGGTTAAGTCAGCCTTCCCCTGCAAAGAGACAAAGAACCCAGTCCCCTTCAGGTTTTATAGACCAGGAGTCCGATGACTCTTGACATTTCTGATTATGAAGACATGCCCTTATCCGCCTATGAGGATTCAGATGCAGAGGAATCCATTCCCTCTGCCTCCCCTTCAGAGGATTTTTCTTTTGGTGAAACCTTGCATACTTTAAGAGAGCATTTCCATTGGGAATGCCAAGACTACCCTCAGTCCAAAAAGAGACTCGGAGAATTTTTGGAGTTGCCTCAGCACAGGCCTTTAGCTATACCCCCTGTCCTGGATGTTGTGGATGATGTTTTCATGGATTCCAGTCTTACTCCTGACACTTTACCTCCTGCCCCTACAAAACCTGACAGGTACTACAGAGTACCTGATACTCACAAGTTTCTGTTCAAGAATCCTACTTCTGACCCAGAAATAATTTCCCAGGGGCCTAAAGGTATCAAGGCTACTACAGCCAAGAATTCCACCCCTTCGGACAGGGATTCCAGAGCTTTGGTCAGTTGGGGTAAGAAGGTATATAACTCTGCAACTCTTGCTATCAGGGCTTTGAATTGGCAGTTTCACATGCTAAAGTACCAACAACATATTATGGAGCTTATTAAACAAAACGTGGTAACTTTTCCAGACTGTGCAGAAAATAAAGAATTGCAGGAGATTATGCACTCTGCAAACCAAGTCGGTAAGCATACTTTGCAGTGTGGTTTTGATGCCCTAGAGGCATTATGCAGGGGAGCAGTCACTGGCTCTGTACTGAGAAGACATGCTTGGCTGAAGGAGCAGACCTTGCCAGATCATGTCAAATCTAAATTACTAGACACTCCTTTGAATAAGGACTCTTTGTTTGGCACCAAAGCAGAAGAGGTTCTTAAAAAAAGGAAGAAAAAGATAAATCTATGCATACTGTTAAAGAATTCTTACAAGTGCAACCCCCTAGATTCAGTAGGCATTGCCCTTCAAAACACTGGCCCTTTCCAGCCCCCTCCAGGCCTCCTCAAACAAGACCCAGGGGAAATAGACCACCCAGACTACAGTCTCAGGGTATGCAGAGATCTAAGCAATGGAGTGCCCCCACTCCTAAAGCAGGGAGTGGTAAGCCACCTCCTTACAGAAAAAGCTCACAATGACTTCTTCAATCCACTTCCCAGCTCTGTCCAACTGCTTGTGCCCCTAGGAGGAAAACTTGCCCTTCATGCAAAAAACTGGATGTCTATCACCCAGGACCGATGGGTCTTCAACATTGTATCCCAGGGGTACAAATTTTATTTCCATTCTCTGCCAACCCCAAGCAGGTTTCCAGACCTTCCTCCAAACCAGTGGACAGAGGCTCAAACCCAAGTACTTTCCCTGCTCAATATCAGAGCTATTCAGCCTGTTCCAGTAGAACAGAGGGGTCAAGGATTCTACTCCAGACTTCCTGGTACCCAGGAAAGAGGGCTCTTGGTGCCCAATCCTGGATCTTTCATTTCTCAACACCTTCCTGGTGGTACCAAAATTCAAAATACTTACCCTGCAACAACTTCTTCCTGTGTTAGCCAAGGGTGCCTGGTTAGTCACCCTAGACTTAAAAGAAGCCTATCTGCACATCCCTATAAGGGAGTTATGCAGGAACTATCTACGTTTCAGGACAGGATCTATGCATTATCAGTTCTCTGCACATCCTTTTGGCTTATCTACTGTGCCCAGGGTATTCTCAAAATGCCTGGCTCCAGCCATTGCATACTGCAGGCAGAGAAATATCCAAATTTACCCATAATTGGATGACTGCCTGATTCAGGCAGACAGGAATTGCTGCTTCAGTACCTGGCATTTGTAAAAAGCCTTCTCACTTCCTTGGGTACACCATCAATAAAAAAAAAAATCACAACTGGTACCCAGTTAAAAGATTGTATTCCTGAGAGCAAGCTTGGACACAACTTCCCAGATGGCATCCCTCACTTCAGAAAAGCAAGTCTATCTGACAGATAACTGGGTTCTGGTAGCCATTTGTTTGAAGTAATCTGCAAGAAAATTACTGCAAGCCCTAGGGTTCATGGCCTCATGTATAGTGCTAATTCCATATGCAAGACTGCATATGAGGAAACTTCAATTGTATTTAAAAAGTCTTTGGTGCCAACATTCTCAGGGCCTGGAAACAGCCATTCCTATCATACCCTGTCTAAAGGCAGAGTTCCTTTGGTGGGCAGAAGCATGCAACCACAAAAAGGGACAGACATTCACTCTACCCCACGCCGACCAGACCCTGACCACAGACGCATCAGACTATGCCTGGGGGGCTCACATGGCTGGCAAATGTATTCAGGACCACTGGAGCCCAAGTCAGATTCATCTGCACATCAACCAGAAAGAGATGCTAGCTGTACAGAATGGTCTGACAGCTTTCAGATCCCTACTCTTTCCAGGACAACTGCTAATAAAAACAGATACCACCACAGTTATGTGGTACATCAACAAGCAGGGGGGGACCCATTCTTACCCACTCTGCAGGTTAGCCATGGCCCTGTGGCACATGGCCTTGGACATGCATGTCCACCTACAAGCTCAGTTCCTGCCAGGCAAGCAAAACTCCCTAGCAGATGATTTAAGTAGAAATCTCCTAGACCCACACGAATGGAAATTGGAGCCCAGCACCTTCAACCTTCTGATTCAGAAATAGGGGACTCCAGAGGTGGATCTCTTTGCCCTCCCCTACAACCACCAGCTCAGCAAATTCTGCATCAGGAATACTCACAGCAGGGCCTGGAAAGTGGATGCCCTATCCTTTCTATGGGAAAAGCTCTCAGTCTATGCCTTTCCCTCTCTGCCCCTTCTGTATTACTCAAGATAAAGCAAGACAGGCCAAGGACAATTCTGATTGCCCTTTTCTGGCCACGCCAGCACTGGTACCCACTCCTACTCAGCCTGACAATGGTGCCACCCTGGCACCTACACCAGACCCAAACCCTCCTGGATGTCCTTCAAGGATGCATCTGCAGTCCTTACAAATGGGTTGTCCTGTCGTCAGGCAGCCCTTCGGTCGGCCGGATTCCAAAGTCTGGGTCTGGCTTCGGCTGGTGTCGCGCTTCACCCGACGTCATAGCTGCAGTTATTCGGGTATAAAGGCATCAGCCGACGCCATTTTCCTCAGTCTTTCTTGCCGCGTGGCGCCCGAAGCAGAAGCTGTTCGCAAGTGCCGGTCGGTCAGAACCAGAGATTACTACTACCGAATACTACTTCGAAGACTTCTAAAAAGCTAAGTACCCCGTTGGGGACTCTTTCTTGCCTCAGCCGATGTCAGAAAAAGTGAATAACTGTTTAACTTGTGGGAAACAAATACCTCATAAAGATTTCCACTCTTACTGCTTACCTTGTTTAGGCCCAGACCACGACGTAGTAGCTTGTCTAGCCTGTGCTTCTTTTAACCGGCAGACGCTTAGACGTCGGTCGGAATTTGCAGAGCAGTTTTTCGGCTCGGATTTTGCTTATATTATGCCGTCGGATCCTCCGACTTCACAAATAACCAAAAAACGCAGGGAAAAGGACCGACACTCGCGGTCCGCGGTTTCGGGTTAAGCCAACCACGACTGTCTCGGTTTCGGCTGAAACCGAGCAAGCGGTTCTTCCCCCAGCCGAAAACATGCCTTCTACCGAGGCCTCTTCTAACCTGGTGGAATCGGCTTCTGAAATCCAACCTGCTGTTGTGGTTTCTCAGGAATTATCAGACACTATCCCCTTGGATATTTCAACCCCTGCACGTGGAGCTGCTAGGCCTCCTGCAGCCATGTCTATTAAGGCCTTTGCCAGGGCTAAAGCAGCTAAAGCTTCTAAAACTGTGCCTGTTAAGCCCCCCTCTCACAGGCCCAGCTCCAGTAAGTTCCCATATGCTTTCTTTGGCAGAGGATCTCATTTCTTTAATTCGTGGATCCCAACCTCATCCAGACAGGACCACTCATCCACCTCCAGAGAAGAGGCCTAGAGCAGAGCCCCCAGAGCCAGTATCAACAGATGATTCCTCTGATGACTCAGAACATTCAGACCCTCCTGAGGCTTCTTATTCCCCTTACGAAGACTCTGATGCTGAAGAGTCCATTCCTTCAGCCTCTCCACCTGAGGAATTTTCCTTTGGGGAAACCTTGCATGCTATGAGGGAACAATTTCAGTGGCAGGGCCAAGATTTCTCAGACTCCAGAAAAAGGCTTAGAACCTTCTTACATTTGCCACAGCATAGGCCTTTAGCTATACCTCCAGTTCTCTCTGTTGTAGATGATGCATTTAATGATGCTTGCACTGCCCCTGATTCATTACCTCCGGCCCCTGCTAAGCCCGATAGGTTCTACAGGGTCCCGGACACTCATCACCATTTATACAAGGCTCCTTTTGCAGATCCAGAGACTATCTCCCAGGGGCCTAAGGCTGTAGCAACTACATCTGCTAAAAATCCCCTCCCCTCTGAAAGGGAATCCAGGTCCTTAGAGAGATGGGGTAAAAAAGTTTACACTTCTGCTACTCTGTCCGCTAGGGCTTTGAACTGTCAATTTCATATGATTCAATATCAAGAGTTTATGCTAGACCAGTTAACTAAAAAAACTGTCCTCTGAAGAATCTTTAGATAAGAAGTATGTTCAGGAAATGGTACATAACATACAGCAGGTTAGTAACCATTCTTTAAAATGTGGCTATGATGCACTGGAGGCTTCCTTTAGATCAGCCATGACTGGCACAGTTATCAGGAGACATGCATGGTTGAAAGAGCAGGCATTACCAGACCATGTCAAATCAAAGCTTTTAGATGCACCCATGGACAAAGTCAATTTATTTGGTTCTCCTGCACAGCAGGTACTGAAAAAGATGGAAGAGAAGGCGAAATCTGTACAAACAGTGAAAGATTTCTTACAGGTTCAACCTCCAAGGTTTAGCAGGAACTGGCCCTCCAAGAATTGGTCCTTTCCGGACTCCTCTAAGACACAGAGAGGCAGGAATAGGCGTTCAAGAGGCAGAAACCAATCCAGGGGTGCCTACAGGGGACGCCAGTGGCAGGGTAACAACCAGCGAGGCACAGACGCAGCCACCACCACTACAACAACACAATCACAGTGACTTGGCTGTGGCACCGCCTACCAGGGAACAACTGGAAGCACCCTTAGGCAGAAAGCTAACCTTATTTTCAAAGAACTGGCATTGCATCACAAGGGAAAAATGGATTTTGAAAACTATAGACCAAGGTTACAGGTTCCATTTCCATACTCTACCAGGAAAGAGAGGAATGCCAAACCTACCACCTACTCAAAGGGCAGAAGCTCTAAAGCAAATATCTCAATTATTAAGAATGAGAGCTGTGGAAAAGGTACCATCTCTGGAACAAGGAAAGGGATTTTACTCCAGACTCTTCCTGGTACCAAGAAAAGAGAGCAAATGGAGGCCTATTCTCGACCTGTCCGCTTTAAACACATTCCTCATTGTTCCAAAATTCAAAATGCTGACCCTACAGCAGCTTCTTCCCATGCTGGGCAAGGAGTCTTGGCTGGTAACTCTAGATCTCAAGGAGGCATACCTGCACGTCCCCATACGACCAAATTGCAGAAGATACCTCAGATTTCTTGCAGGATCAGAGCATTATCAATTCTCAGCATTGCCCTTTGGCTTATCTACTGCGCCCAGAGTGTTCACGAAATGCCTGGCATCAGTAATTGCTCATTGGAGACTCCAGGGAATCCAAATTTACCCCTACCTGGACGACTGCCTGATACAAGCGGACAACAAAAGCAAGCTAACAGAAGACTTACAAAGAGTCATTTACCTGCTGCAAGCCCTGGGATATACAGTCAATATAAAAAAGTCAGGGCTGATTCCATCCCAAAGAATAACCTTTCTGGGTGCAGAGCTGGACACATCAAAACAAATGGCATTCCTAACTGCAGAAAAGAAAGATCAACTACCTCGCTACTTCTTGGCATTAACAAAGCAGAACCATCTAACTGCAAGAAAAGTACTACAAGCCCTAGGCTTCATGGCATCCTGCATAATTCTGGTCCCTCAGGCCAGACTGCATATGAGAAAGCTACAGTGGTACCTAAAGAATTTGTGGTCTCAACACAAGCACAGCCTAGAAACCAAAATTCCAATAATCCCATGCCTGAAGCAAGAGTTCCTATGGTGGGCTCAGGCCTGTCAATCAAACACAGGATTGCCCTTCTGCAACAGTCAACCAAGCCAAACCATCACGACAGACGCCTCAGACCTCGGTTGGGGGGCACACATGCTGGACAAGTGCATACAAGGCTTATGGACTCAAGACCAGCTGCGCCTGCACATAAATCTAAAGGAAATGCTGGCAGTAAAATTGGCAATCCAGTCATTCAGATCATTTCTCCAAGAAGGTCAGTTGATGATAAGGACAGACAACACCACAGTTATGTGGTAAATCAACAAACAGGGAGGCACACACTCATACCCTCTATGCTGGCTGGCACTGGACCTATGGGATGTGGCTCTGAGCTACAACATTCACTTACAAGCAATTTTTGTACCGGGAAAAGAAAACATTCTCGCAGACATATTAAGCAGAACTACCACGGATGCCCACGAATGGATGCTGCATCCGGACATCTTCAAAGCCATCACAAGAGAATGGGGATTACCACAAATAGACTTATTTGCATCCCCACTCAATCACCAGCTAAAGAAATTCTGCACAAGGACGTACCACCCACTTGATTGGAAGGTGGACTCCCTATCTTTCAGTTGGAAAAACCTGACAGCATATGCATTCCCTCCACTTCCTTTGATGCACAAGGTGCTCTTGAAGATCAAAGAGGAACGTCCAAGGATCATTCTGATAGCTCCAGACTGGCCAAGGCAACATTGGTACCCATTACTGAGGAGCATGTCTCGGGAACAAATATGGGCACTACCCCTGATCCCCTTGCTGTTAACACAGAACAACTACAACATACTGCATCCAAACCTGAAAACTCTGCAGCTAACTGCCTGGAACATTACATAAGAACAATTAACCCAAATTTATCCCAAAGGGTTAAAGACATAATCCTTGAGGCTCGTAGACCTTCCACAAGAAAGAATTATGCAGCAAAATGGAAAAGATATCTCATTTGGAGTACTGCAAAGGGAGAAGATGTGGCACTGGTAAACATAGCCAACATCCTGGAGTACTTGGCAGAGCTCTTCCATACAGGCCTGTCCTATTCTTCCATCAAGATACATGCATCAGCTATTTCAGCAGAATACAGCTTGGATCCACCTGTCTTCTCGCATCCTCTGATCAGGCAGTTTCTGAGAGGAATTAAGAATGTAAAACCTCCCAGGAAACCACCATTGCCAGCATGGGACTTGAACTTCGTGCTAGAAAAATTGACACTTCCCCCTTTCGAACCAGCAGCAACAGCAGAATTACAATACTTATCCTGGAAGACTGCTTTCCTGCTGGCAATCACCTCAGCAAGAAGGGTCTCTGAACTACAGGCATTAATGGCAGTGCAACCCTTCCTGATCTTCCATCAAGATAGAGTGTCCATGAGAACAAATCCTACATTTATGCCTAAGGTGGTATCCAGAGTGTCTTTAAATCAGGCTATCCACATGCCTACATTCTTCCCCAACCCACAGAACAGGGGAGAAAGACTGTTGCATACCTTGGATGTACATAGACAATTACACTACTACCTGGACAGGACCAAGTCAAATAGAAAAACTGACCAGCTTCTGGTAGCATATGCAACAGGAAAGGAAGGAAAACCAATTTCAAAACAAACAATCTCCAAATGGATAGGAAATTGCATTAGATTTTGTTACTCCTACCATGGAAAGAAAACTCCAGAGAACATCAGGCCTCACTCCACAAGGGCTACAGCCACTACCACAGCTTTCTTACGAGGAGTGGCTACCAAGAACATTATAGAGGCTGCTACTTGGACCTCCGTGCATACATTTGCCAAGCATTACAATTTGCCTTTATACTCTAGATCCCGAGCAGGTTTTGCCACTGCTGTTTTGCAAGGGATCCTAACCACACCATAATCTTTCTTTTTTCCTCCTCCCCTAGTTTAGCTATGGTATTCTACCCATTTGTAAGGACTGCAGATGCATCCTTGAAGGACATAGTACAGTTTTGTACCTACCATAAATGTAGATGTCCGATAGGAATGCATCTGCAGTCAGGATTACCCACCCTCCTTCCCCTCTGTGGTACTCCTAGGGTATCTACCATCCTTCAGCTAGCTTGGGGGGGGATCTATTATGGTGTATTTGTTTGTATATATGTACATACATGCTTATTTTATGTGTTTGCTCTGTACTATTTGGAAACATTGGCATTTATCCAAATTTAGCCATCCAAGAGGGCACCTGGCATCTGGGGCAAGAAACACTGAGGAAAATGGCGTCGGCTGATGCCTTTATACCCGAATAACTGCAGCTATGACGTCGGGTGAAGCGCGACACCAGCCGAAGCCAGACCCAGACTTTGGAATCCGGCCGACCGAAGGGCTGCCTGACGACAGGACAACTCATTTGTAAGGACTGCAGATGCATTCCTATCGGACATCTACATTTATGGTAGGTACAAAACTGTACTTTTCCCCTCCTCCAGCCCCCTGTTTTTTCTCTATCTCTCTCTTTTCTCTATGGCTATTACTATTGGTATTGGTATTTACTTTTTACTGGTGGTGTTTTCCCCACCATAACTTAGCTCCCTATTTGGGGGCTCCTGACATTTGGGGCAAGAAAAACTGATGTAATGTTGTTGGCTGCCTATTTTTATACCCCTGTTGACCTGACATCAGTCCTAAAGCGACAGCAACCAATGCAGAAATACCAAGTCTCTGGTAGTCGGGCTGACTGAGTGCTACCTGCATGCAGATAACCCAAGTGTGATGACTGCAACAGTGAATACACTCGAACATCTACATTTATGGTAAGTGTACACAACTGCACTTTTCTGGTTGCTTGACAATTACTATTAAAATAGGCCTCATTAATGCTGTACCCTTTACTATTTGTTTGGTTTGACTTGTTCTCAGGTTGGAGAGAGAGGGAATGTATTCCTATCTTCATTTTTAAAACTCAAACTCTAAAAACGCAAGGTATGTTTCCCGGGGGGGGGCATATTGCTCAACGCTAGAAGTCTATATCTCAAAATGCATGCTCTCAAAGCACTCCTTAAAATGGAAAACAACATTTGTGCTGTACATTTGTGCTGTAACAGAGACCTGGTTCAAGGCAGCAGGAAAGCTCCCCTACATACCAGGCTATAACTCTTTCCACAACTTTCGGCCCCAGAACTTGGACTGAAGCTCCAAAGGCAGTGGTGTTTCCATATTCATAAAAGATGCGCACACCTCCAGACTGTTAGCCCAACATAATGCATCAGAGATACTTCAGGTGCAGCTAACATTGGGCAAGACAGCGATTCAGGTCGTAGCCTGCTATAAGTCCCTAACCATGTCCCAAGACTCACACTCCATGTTCCTAAGCACCCTGTAGAATATTAGGGTCCAACCTAACACTCTTATACTGGCGACTTCAACTACCCCTCCATTAACTGGGAAAACTACTCCTGTACCAATACACTTGCCCAACGTTTTTGGAGTTCATTAATTCCAGTCCCCTGGACCAGCTTGTTCTTACCCCCACAAGAGGTAGCAGTATCCTTGACCTGGTCATTACTAACATGGGTGACCGTTGCTCTACACCAATGTTCAGCTCCTCGCTGGTTAGATCCGACAACAAACTAATCACCTTGGAACCCCCCCCCCCCGCAATGGTAACCACCATGAAAAACTTCTCCAAAGCTAACTTTGGGGTCCTAAAACCAGAGGTGGCTAACTTCACAGCTCCCATTCAAATGGAGAATAGTTGCATGACCACTGAATCATACACCAATGCACTGTACGAACATGTACACAAATGCATGGATCTTACCATACCCAATAGAACTAAGATGCTCAATCTGGTGGTCCCCTGCCATAAACAAACTCTACAACAGAAGAAGGAATCTGATGCAGAATAAGGTGAAGTCCCAAGACTGGAAAAACTCCCTTATCAGCCTCAACAAAAAGTTGAGATCCCTCATCAAATCCTCCAAAACTAGCTATGAAAACAGAATCGCAGCAGATAGTAAAGACAATTACAAGGCCTTCTATAGTTATGTAAAGAATCTCCACAGCAATACCCAGATTTGCTCTGAGCTACTGCACAATGGTATTTCCCATACCGAGCCAACAGATATTGCCAATGTACTGGCCGACAGATTTAGTGCCAACTTTACCCGTCCCACCCCCCCAAAGGAACAATCACAATACCAGTAAATTGCCAGGCACCCAGTATTATTGCTGCACAGGTTAAAACAGCACTGTCCCAAGCCCATGAATACAGCTTCTGTGGGACCTGACAATATCCCTGGCTGTGTTGTACATGAACTACAGAGTGAACTGGCACCTCACCTATGTGCCATGTTCAATCACAGCCTCACCTCAGGCTTTGTCTCTACCAAATGGCAGACTGCTACAGTCATCCCTCTACACAAAGGAGGAGCGACTACAGACCCTGGGAACTATCACCCCATTAGCCTGATGAGTCTGATATGCAAAGCTATGAAATGCATCATCATGGACCTAATAAACAAGGGTATAGGGAATCTCTAAACTCTGGATCCCACACAGGTCATACCTGCTCAACTTCAAAGTCAGTCACCAGAGCTGTGGATGAAGGCAAGGTGGTTCATACAGCCTACCTTGATCTGGCCAAGGCCTTTGATACCATTCCCCACTCAAGAATCATAGAAAAACTCACTAAGCTAGGCAGCAACCCCTATATCACTAGGTGGGTTGCAAACTAGCTCACAGATAGAACCCACAGTGTGAAAGTAGCTGACTCCAAGTTAGACTGCCAACTAGTCATGAATGGAGTCCCACAGGGATCAGTCCTGGGTCCTCTTCTGTTTGGGATCTACTTCTCTGAAGTCCAGGCCAACAAGAAGGGACTCTGGCTGACAAAGTTCGCAGACGATTGCAAGTTGGGAGCTATTATGAACTCCCCAAGTGATGTTGACATTCTACAAAATGGCCCCACTGAGACCAATAACTGGTGTTAGAACCATGGCCTTAAGCTCAGTGCTAAACAATGTGTCGTCATCCCCTTTGGGAAAAACCTAGTTCCCATGAATTACCACATTGATGGTAGTCCACTGAACACAGAAGGTGTTATAAGAGATCTTGGAACACAGGTTGACAGCAACCTCTCTTTTGATCACCACATTGCCAATGTGGTCAGAAAATCCTTCTATGTGGCACATCACATTACTAAGAGTTTTGCATCCAGGAAGAAAGAGGTCATTGTCTCCCTCTACTCTTCCCTCATTAGGCCAGTCGTCGAGTACAATGCCTCATTTGGCATGTACCTCACTAGACACCTGCAACTACTGGAGAGGCTGCAAAAGTAACTCACAAAGAGGATCCTAGGCCTTAAACACTTGTCCTATATGGACAGACTAAAAAAACTCCCAACTATTCTCCATCTCATATCGCCTACTTAGAGGCAATCTCTGCTTGACTTACAAAGCCATGTCTGACCCAGCTCTGTTAAAAATGCTACATCTAAATAAATCCCAATCTCTCTGCACTACATGCTCCAGAGACCTCAACCTCATTACCACAATCAACAGAATGTACTGGAGGGACAGGTTCATAACCCAGAGGCTGCCCATACTATGGAATAGACTTCCTATACACGTCAAGCAGAGCACCTTGCTGACCCTCTTCAAGAGAAATCTTGATGAGTGGATGGGAAATAGAAAATTCACCCCGGGGATAACTCCAGTGGCTCTACTCGACAGAGGTGCTGGGAACTAAGGTCAGGTGGCACAATGTCATGGTAATCTTATGGCTAGGCTTGTAAAGGCCCCAGGGCCATCAGCCTAGTACACGCCTATGAGCATGAAAATTGTACTGTATTTCTTTAATTTTTTTTTCCCTGGTTGCTTGAGTTCCGGTTAACTGAGAGTTTACTGTACAAGCATAATATTTTAAGTGGTACATTATCAACAGTTTCAGGCAGAATACAATTAAAATAAATTTTACAGTGTCAAAATAGATAAAATAGTAAATATGCTTCTTATATTAACTATATTCTATACAGAGATAGTTAAATAGCTATACAGTAGGATAAATGTCACAATACAGATTACTGAGTTATTTACAAAGGGTGGAAAGAAAAAAGTTGATTTAATTATGAGATATAAATGAAATGAGTGGTAAAGGATTTAGGGTTGGGTGAAGACAGAGTGATAGTAACAGAGAAGAGGAGAGCAGAGGTATAAGTAGAAGAGGTGAGAGATGTACAGACACAGAGCCAGGATGTTGACTGGAGTTTTTTTTAGATGTGTTTTGAATGCTTGTTGGTTTTCAAAAAGCTTGAAAGCATCTGGGAGGGCAGCTACAGAGTTTGTGTATAAGGAGGTTCCTGATGCATTTTGGGCTTTAGTGACCAAGAGGGGGACTTTGTCTTTAGGGTCAAGAGCTTTGGCAGGGTGGTAGTGTTGCAGCATGCCTTTTAGTGCCGGACACTTATTAGGGTAGTATATTAGAATATGAGCTAGTAGTAACTGACTCTAGTGGAGGTGATATGGAATTTCAGTCCAGTTTAGTTTTAAGAGCAGAACAGTGATGATTTCTAAAGGGGCTGTTTGCAGCAAGGTGAGGAATTATGTTGTGGCATTGTTCAAACTTTCTTTGTGTAGATATCTGTAGATTAGTGAAGAGAGTGGAAGCCTACAGTAGGGTAGCTAGGAGATGGACTTTAGCTATGGTTTCGATAGTTCTGTCTGTTAGGTGTTTTTTTTCCCATACAAGTAGCCAAGCTTTTGTTATTTTTTTAATAACAACTTGAAAGTGTGGGCCAAATTTGAAGTCGTCATCAATTGTGTATCCTAAAAGTTTGGTGCTAGGGACCTGTTCAGTCAAGGTGTTATTTAACAAAGTGATTTTGACAAGAGTTTTTGCTTTGGGAGAATGTTTTTAGGGTGAAAAGTAGAATTTTTGTTTTTTGTCGGTTTAGTAGGAGTTTTCTAGACGTAATGGATTCCTGAGTAATTTCTTGAGGTTTTCTTAGGTTAGAGGCTGTGTAGAGTTATCTGCATATTGTACAATGGTGACAGGATAACAACTGATCTGAAGTTGGAGTAGTCAGCAGAGGGTCCTCCTTTATGAAGATGAAATATGTATACCTTCTTTCAAATGTCTGGGACACGAGGTCCTAGAGTGGATTTGTTTATTAGTATAGATATTAGATATGACAGATCCTCAGCTGAAATTGTTATGAATTCAAGAGGAAGGCTGTCTGTAGCAGGATTTATAATTTTTAGTTTTAGGAGATGTTTTCCTTATGGTGGATGTAGGGACAGGTTTGAGTGAGAAGTGAGCTTCCATGGGAATTTGTTGGTGGAAGGTTGGTTTGATGGTGGGGTTATCCTTGATAAGTGAGATTACAGCTTGAAGGATATATTTATTAATGTTATTAGCAAGGGGAGGGAGTAGGTTGTTGACTTTGGCATGGATTTAGTAGATTTTGGATGGATGACCAGAATTGTTTAGAATTATTTTTGTGTGCCTACTATAAGTTAAAGTAGTGTTTTTTTTTTTTTGTCAAGCATTGTACTGGGCTTGATTTTATTTCTTATCTGTCTGCAGTGTAAATGTTTTTCCAGGGATTTGTTGGTGTGCCATGGTTTCCAAGTCTTGTCTCTAAGCACCATTAGTTGCCTACTGTTTTAGATAGCCATGTTGCTGGATTAAGTTTAACTCTCTTTCTGTTGATAGGAGCATGTTCATTTAGTATATTGATGCTGGATTTGGAAATTTGAGATAGGCTTTGTCTAAAGGAAGATTTTTTTTTAACATATTCTAATTCTATTACTTGAGAGTGCAGATGAAACTGACTGCATTAAAATTGACTAGGTGCACACATTCTTGTATGCGTAATGTCTTACTGGATTGCATACAAGCCTGTTCGCAAAAATGTGATGTCAGATAGTGTTCCATAGTTATAGATATTACTGTGTTTTTTTCAGTCAGTTTAGTAATTAACATGGTGTAGTGACTGGGCTTTACAAAGTGGTTGTGTAAATCCTGAAGTGTTATTGTAAGGTTGGTGTCCATCCATTTATTCACAATCCCTTCTTCCCATTTTTACACATGGGGACAGAGTGTCACTTCAAAAGTGACAATCATCTAAAGTCATGATTTACACTTCTGGGTGGCTAGCCTTGCCACGGTAGTTCTTCCATATTACACACTCACACACACACTCCTGTGTGTCCAGTCCACCTAATGCATATTTTTGGTATGTGGGAGGAAACAGGTGCATTCCGTGGAAACCCATGTGTACACATGGAGGACATGCAGACTCCACAAGAAGGCACCCTAGCCGAGAATCGAACTGGGGAACATCTTGTTATGAGTGTCTTTACAAATTAGGTGCAAGTCCACTTTAAACAGTACTATAGAGCATCATTAGAGAGAAACGCTGAAACAGGTGTGTATAATCAACATAGCTGTGCGAGTTTCATTTCAGGTTAGAGTTTAAAGATGGCTGTGTGGTGCTAAGCCAAGACAGTAAACAGGTGGATAAAAAAAATAAGGATTTGTATTTATGGATCTATAGCTGTGAGAGGATTTTATTTAATGAAAGCTTTGTGTTTTGTAAATCCAACACAGACTGTGATTGGGAGTCTGACAAGCGGTTCCTTCTCCTGCAGTATCTGTGAGAAATCTTGCAAATGTATCAATGTTAACAAACTTGTCTGCGGCATTCACAATTATTTTTTCACTGGTCATGAACAACATTGGTGGGCTGCCATATTCAGTCAATAAGTCATTCACACATTTGCAGTTTGTCTTAATGCTGCCCTCAAAACTACTTTCAGTAGTAAATGTACAGCTTTCAGTGTGTTTCCTTGCATTGATTGTGCTGTACTTTTTCACTGAATACCTCGTGTCCTTGTTCTATGGGTTTGCTTGGTTCTTTAGCTATATCACATGAGTTGCCAACTACCAATTTTTTTTCTTTTCTGTACTGTCCTGAGCACAGAATGATGGTCTGATAGTCTGGAAGTAACTGTAAAACTTCAGTTTTATACCTGGAAGCACAAACAGAATGGTAATGTTTGTAAAAATGCCGCCCCAAACTGATTTGCTTTTCTTAGAAAATCATTAATTTAACATGATGCAGTCAAGTTCAAGAGCAGCTAAAAAAGTTGAGAAAAAGACATTCTGCCTTTCGTGGGTGTGCCCATTTACATCAGAAAATTGGCATGGATGTGTGCAGAATAGGTGAAAGGTGGCAAGCCTACTTTGCACAGAGTGGTGCACATCCTATTGTTTTCCTTGTTTGCCTTTCATGTACATGTTTTAGCATGGTATGCTTACATCTCAGTTGTTGTTAATGTATGATATTTCTGTTAATGTTATAATATGCAATGTTTTTCAACCAAAGTCATTAATTCAGCAAGTTTTTTTTTTTTTTGCTAATGCTTTGTGCATTGTTATGGCAACCCAACTCAGTTCTCCTTTAATGTCTCATCCATCTGTATTATTTTTGTGTTTTCCATTTACTACAGAAATTGTCCTAAACTTGTTCTCTTTTCCCATTACTAAGACTTAAATCACTAACTTTAATTAATGTCTTTGATTTGGCAGACAGTGGCATGGCTTACGGTTTGTTCTTCTATATTACCCCTCTCTCCAAAAAAAAATGTATATGTATATTTCTACAGTATATATACATCTATATATTTCCAGTTTGCAGGCCTTGTTCTCATTCTAGTCCCCCACTTTAGGTTTCTCTGTAGAGAAACAAATCTTTATCAGGATCAGAATAGAGTAAAAATTGGGTAGTGGTGTGCATATCAGCACCAGAATAGATTAAGGAATGGGTAGTGGTGTACATATCAGGACCAGAATAGATTAAGGAATGGGTAGTGGTGTACATATCAGGACCAGAATAGATGAAGGAATGGGTAGTGGTGTACATATCAGGACCAGAATAGATTAAGGAATGGGTAGTGATGTACATATCAGGACCAGAATAGATTAAGGAATGGGTAGTGGTGTACATATCAGGACCAGAATAGATGACGGAATGGGTAGTGGTGTACATATCAGGACCAGAATAGATTAAGGAATGGGTAGTGGTGTACATATCAGGACAATAATAGATTAAGCAATGGGTAGTGGTGTACATATCAAGACCAGAATAGATTAAGGAATGGGTAGTGGTGTACATATCAGGACCAGAATAGATGAAGGAATGGGTAGTGGTGTACATATCAGGACCAGAATAGATGAAGGAATGGGTAGTGGTGTACATATCAGGACCAGAATAGATGAAGGAATGGGTAGTGGTGTACATATCAGGACCAGAATAGATGAAGGAATGGGTAGTGGTGGTGTACGTATTAAGACCAGAATAGATGAAGGAATGGGTAGTGGTGGTGTACGTATCAGGACCAGAATAGATGAAGGAATGGGTAGTGGTGTACATATCAGGACCAGAATAGATGAAGGAATGGGTAGTGGTGTACATATCAGGACCAGAATAGATGAAGGAATGGGTAGTGGTGTACATATCAGGACCAGAATAGATGAAGGAATGGGTAGTGGTGTACATATCAGGACCAGAATAGATTAAGGAATGGGTAGTGGTGTACATATCAGGACCAGAATAGATGAAGGAATGGGTAGTGGTGAACATATCAGGACCAGAATAGATGAAGGAATGAGTAGTGGGGTACATATCAGGACCAGAATAGATGAAGGAATGGGTAGTGGTGGTGTACGTATCAGGACCAGACTAGATGAAGGAATGGGTAGTGTTGGTGTACGTATGAGGACCAGAATAGATGAAGGAATGGGTAGTGGTGGTGTACGTATCAGGACCAGAATAGATGAAGGAATGGGTAGTGGTGGTGTACGTATCAGGACCAGAATAGATGAAGGAATGGGTAGTGGTGTACATATAAGACCAGAATAGATGAAGGAATGGGTAGTGGTGGTGTACGTATCAGGACCAGAATAGATGAAGGAATGGGTAGTGGTGTACATATCAGGACCAGAATAGATGAAGGAATGGGTAGTGGTGTACATATCAGGACCGGAATAGAATAAGAATTGGGTAGTGGTGTACATTTCAAGGAATGTGCTTTTCTTCTGCTACTCATCTCTTCACAAAGCCTAATTTGTTTCAGCTGGTCCTCATTTTTGCAACGTCTTTAATATTACTAACAAATTTAAATTTTTCCGTTCTTTTTTGTCAGCTGGATACCTTTCCCATTTTAGTAGCCGTAATGATGTCTGGACTACAAGAATGCTCTAGCTATGTCTTTCCTCTGCCTCTTCCTCATTGAGTCTTATGTAAGCAGAATGGTGCACCCATACTTGAAGAGAGATGTAAACAAAATAGCCAATGCTTTAGGGAAGGAGATTATGCAGTCAGAAAATTTTGACTCACGCAGTGCCAGACTCCAACTGGAGGTGTATGTGGGCTTTTCACCCCATGTCTGGAACATAGCTTGTCTGATAAAGGAACAGTTTTTGTATTTTTCAATTCTCCTTTTCATTTTCATTCTACCAGGAACTGTTGCTGTATGGTTACTCTCCTGTCCACTTGTTTAATCCAACTTCCTAAGTAGTATCAAACTGTATTCCTTAGAAACTGTTGACAAGGAATAAAAGTAACCTCATATTTAAACAAAAGATAAATTCAGGACAAGGGGAGTATAGTCCAAAAATGAGGTTGCAACCTTGTCTGAGAATCTAGTTGCTTCCTATAGTCTGGTATTTTGTTTTGTTTCAGTTTTGCTTATTGTCAGACAAGAGTAAACCTTCTCTTTGCCGCAGGCATGCGTGAGCCATCTTTATGCTGATATGCTGTACGTCAGTGACTCCGTGTTCTCAGCATGTACAGAAGCTGATGCATTCTTAATTATGCTTCTGATGCCGATTGCAGAACTAGTACTAACCTCCAGTCTTGGATGGTGCAGTATGGGCAATACTTTTTTAGCGGTGATTCCTTTGCTCCTTTTGTTGTTAAGGACATATTTTTGGAAAGTCTGCCATGCCACACGTTAGTCATTTTCAGAATCTCTTCTTTCTGTCTGTGTGTCCTTCATCTGGACCATCTCTTTCAGTCCTCACAAATAATGATTTTGATGTAGTAGTTATTCTTTAGTGTTATATCAGGACCGCAGCACTCCACTTTTTTTAATCTCTAAATGAATGACTAACAGTATTTTTTTAATATAAAGTGAAATGCTTAAAAATTTAAATAGCAGCCACATTTATTGAAACAAAAGCAATACAATTAGATTAAGTTTTACTTTGTATGTCCTCATCAGAACTAAGGAACTAATTGCAAGACATAAGATTAAACCTTAGATGATGTTGAATAAAATTGTTTATATTTCCACTGTAAGTTCTACATCTTGTGTTTTTTTATGGTGTTAATTGTACAAGTGTACAGTTTCTCATTTCTATAAATACCTCAATTATTTGCTCTTTGAACATTTCTTACTGTCATATGAAAGCTCAATTCTGGCGAAATGAAAGTGCTCTGACACTAGCATGTCTTGGCTGTACAGTTTCCAAAATATGAAAAGTTGTTTGTAAAATGTAGAGAAAAATATAATTCTGGGTTTGTATGCATTTTACTATGTTTCTGTATTGCTGCAGAGATTATAAGTGCACCATCACTGCAAATAAGACTCACTGCTTGCATTGTCGTATGTACCTTCTTAATAGCATTCAGTGTTCACAAGATATTTACATTTATTTGGCTTATACTTTTTAACATGCTTTTGTAGGATATGCTCTGAAATGTAAGGATGTTTTCAGGTTGCTTGTGGTGTGACATTCCCTAGTTCAGAAATGGGGTCTATGTTTATTTGTCAAATGGTAAAAGCATCAAATGGCATAACATCGTAAATATCGTTCTTCAAAACCTCCTCATGTGGGGGGCTGTGCTCTCCACACCCCTGCTTAATTATATATACCAGCTCCGAGATTGCACTGCAGTTGGGAAAGGGCAAATTCCCTTATCCCTACCATAATGAGATCTTAGAACGGCTGGATAAATGGCATGTTTGAGATATGCCATCCGATGCTTTGTTTTTAGATGGATAGACATCGACCCCTCAAAAATGTTACCGTGTTAAAGTGATACTTTGAGAATGTAGTTTCCCACTGTGGAAGTTTGTTTGATGAATCAGGTTTCAGCCTTATGAAAAGCATTAAACTTTTTCCTGTTTTGTCAGTGATGTAATATCTTACCTTGATTCTTGATATAGATTTGGCTAAGGTAAAAGACATAGAAATCTGATAATTAATCATTATCAGTCCCCTTTTTCCCAATTTCTACATGGTGTCAGGATATCGTGTTAACGGTTGCCATCTCTCTCTCGATTCAGTGCCTTACTCCTGCCTTCTTCAACTTTCATGCCTGACTGTTGCAGATCTTCTTTTACACAATCAATCCACGTCTTTGCTGGACATCCTTGTTCCAAATCTTCTTCACCAGATTGTCTTCTGCTTTTCTGCACATGTGTCTGAACTATAGTAATTTGTTCTCTTTGATCTTTCCTGTAATTGGAGCTACTTTGGCCTCTCCTCTTCGGTCCCCATTTCTTTATCTGTCCCACAGTGTGCATCCTACCACCCTTCTAGGCACTTCATTTCCATCACCTCTAGATCCTTCAATTGTTCTGCCTTTACTGCCCAGGTTTCGGTACCATACAGTCAACCAGATTCTTTGGTATTCTTCTTTCATAGACTATACCTGACACTCTGTGCCAGTTGGCTGCAGCCCCTCTGATACTAGCTTTGACCTCTTCATTCACACTTCCCTTCTCCTCAACCACCCCTCTCAGATACTCGAAGCTATTTACCTGTTCCACTATCTTCCCTTCTATCTCAATTCCCAGCTTCTTCTGATTTCCCCAATTTGCTGCCATGACAACTGTCTTATTTGTGCTTAGTTTCATCCCATGTGCCTTCAGTTATGCATTCCATTCCCCTATCATTTGCTGAAATTCTTGCTCAGAGTCTGCCTGTAATGCCACATTGTCTGCATACAGTAACTTTGTTGATCTGTCCCCTCCAACCTGTTTGTTAATGTCAGTCACCAGTATGAACAGCAGTGGGCTCAGAGCTGAACCCTGGTGTACGCCCACTCCCACTGGAAACCCCTCAGTGAGGCCGAACAATGTTTGTACTTGTCATTGGGTCCTTGTACATAACCTGCACTAATTCTGCTAGTGTCTCTGGAACTTCAAACCACCTCAGTACTACCCAGATCAGCTTTCTTGGAACCTTGTCATATGCTTTTTCCAAGTCTAGGAATGCCTAATTGGACACTTTCCTCATCTCTAGCTTCTTTCCAACTATCTGTCTCACTGCAAACATCGTGTCAGTTGTGCTGCATCCTGATCTGAATCCAAATTGCCCATCTTACATTCTACTACTCTGCGTATCCGATTATCAATCACCCTCTGCAGAACTATCATGCAATGTGATAGGAGTTTGATGCCTCTGTACTGCTTGCAGTTGTGGATGTCCCCTTTGTTCTTTTACACTGGCACGAGTATGATTATTCTCCAGTCATCTTGAATATGCCTTTCTCTCCACACTGCTATGAGTACCCTCAAGGAACTATTTCTCCCCTCTCTCACCCAGCATCTTTATCATATCTGCTGTGACCTCATCTGAGCCTGCTGCTTTCTCTGACTTCATTTTCCTTAGTGCTGTTCTTAGTCCTTCTAGGGTGGGCTCCTATTCTTTTCTCATTGTAGGCTGTTTCTGGGGCAGTACAGCTTCTGTGGGATTTTCTTCATTCAGAAGCTACTGGAAGTACTCCTTCCATCTGCCTTTGACGTCCTGTGAACTGGTGAGCAGGTTGTTGCTGGCATCCACTATATAGGGTGTCTGACTATCTTCTTTATCTTTCTGTCTTTGCCTTGCTTCCTGATATAGTTTTTTTGTACCACCTACTGAGTCACTTTCCAGAAGTTGGTAGTTTGCTTCTGATGCCATATTATTTGCTACTGCAACTCATTTCTTAGCTTCTTTGTTAGCCAATCCATATTCCTTCCTAACCTATTCGGTCTTTTCTATAGAATAGTGTGTGTGTGTGTTGTACCTTTAAGAAGCATTTCCAGGACAGCACATGCATATAAATAGCAAGCATGTGCTAGCTTCAGTGGCATTTTGAGAGTGCAGCCAGAGAGTGAGCATGTATGAGTGTAAGCTAGTTTGCTTATAAATTTATCCAAGTTAAAGTTATTAAGCCTCATTCCTGATGTGTTTGTACATAATAAAGCTGCTAGTACAGAACCCACAAATGCTTGTCTGTTTTATCCTGACTGGACGAGTGACATGCTGTCAGAACTGTGATTCCAGAGACTGCTTTTCAGAACTATGAGGTGCAGAGTTAACAGTAAAGGTAAACTAAGAGACCCAAGTACAAAAAAGGGCCAGAGATGAGCTATAGGTAATGAAAACTTGCACAAATTATTTATTTAAAAGATAAAACGGAGCTTTACTAGGGCAAAAAACACATTATTAAACAAGTGAGAGACAGGAAAAAGTGTATTAATTAAGCGAGATGTTTAAAATTAAGATATTTGATAAAACTGTTATCAGAAAAGCACATAGGAGGTTTGGAATTACCTCACAATTACAAAACGTTTAGAGTAAAACAAGAGCAGGAAAAGTATAATGGGCATGAAAAAAAGATTAAAAGAGCGAAACAAATATAATAAGGACAAAAAGGGCACATTAAGCATAAATAAAGCAAGGTGACTGCATGTTTTTTGGCAAAGTACTGTGTTTTGGCATAAACTACTATTTTGCATTGATTGACACTATTAAAGGCATAACTAGATTTATTCGAAGCATCTCAAAGTGCGTAAAAGTGCTTACACTGTGTGCTTATTACTATGCATTTATTCCGAAGAGTTTATTGTGTGCAAAGTGCAACTATTGTGTTAAGTGCAGTTAAAATATAGCCATTTTGAAAAGTTTCTTGTGCTGGGTGTGTCTATTCAGTGAGTGCCGCCATTACAGAGTGTTTTGTACTGTCCAGATCAATGGTTAAATCCACCGAGCTCAAAGTAGACACTGGTTCAAAGTGTAATGTTAAGTCAGCAGACACATTTGCTAAGGTGAGAGCTGGTGAACAACTTAATGTGGCCAGTTGTGCGAAATTTGTTGCTTATGGAGGTGAAAAGATTCAAACTGAAGGCTCAGTAGTGTTTCCATGTTATTTGGCTAAGAACTGCTACAGCTTATTATTTTACAATACACAGTGCAATATGCTCAATTTTAGAAGGAACTTTTGGCAATAGTATTTGCGTGTTTAAAATTTCATGATTATATTTATGGCAAAGCTATTCAGATTGAAACTGATCACTGACCTCTAGATACAATTTTAAAGAGATCACTGACCTCTAGATACAATTTTAAAGAAGCCTATGCACTCGGCTCCAGCAAGATTACAAAGAATGATGCTCAAATTGCAAATGTCCGACTTCAAAATGGTCTCTACAAAAGGCAAACTTCTTTATCTGGCTGATACCTTATCCAGATTGCCCAGAAATACAACGGAACAGCTTAATGCAGACAATTTTTACTTTAATGACAATGAGGTGAGTAATTTTTCTACCACGTAACTTGAGCTGAGAGATCATACAAAGACTGATCCAATTTTGCAAAAGCTCAACCACTACATTAATGTTGGATGCCCGTCAAAGCAATATAGTTTACCACCTGAAGTGGAAACTCATTTTCCTTACAGAGATGAAGTGTTGATGGAATATGGCATTATTTTTCAAAGGTCCTAAAATTGTTGTTTCTGCTTTCTTACCAAGTGAATATATCCAGATTTTGCATCATGGTCACCCAGGTTCCAAATCTACCAAAAGAAGGGCGAGAAGACTAGTATTTCGGCCTTCTCTAGTAAAAGACATTGATAAAGTACTTTCTTCTTGTTTAGTATGCAATAGTACTAAACTGATTTTGCAAAATGAACCACTTCAGTTAAGTCAAGTTCCTGAACTACCTTGGTCAACAGTAGCCACTGATATATTCGAGTGGAACAATCAGCATTATGTAGTGTTGGTAGACTCTTATTCAAACTAGTTTGAGATCAGTTTACTACCTAATCTAGCGCCCACTGCTGTTACTAAGTTGAAACATCATTTCTCAGTCCATGGTAGTCCACACAAATTTATTTCTGGCAATGGTACTCGATTTACCAGTCAGTTGTTTCAGAAAATTGCAAGAGCCTGGGACTTTGTACATGTTAGTCCGGAATATCCACAGTCAAATTGACTAGCTGAACATGCAGTACAGAGTGCAAAGCAATTACTGGAGAAGTCAAAACATGACAATACTGATGTCTTCTTGAATTTATTTACTCAATCTCAGAAACATATCCCATGATTATATACTTGGCTCGTCTGCTCAGAGACTTCTGTCTAGGCAAACCAGAACAACATTGCCTATCAGTTCCAGTTTGGTGAGGCCTAAAGCAAAGATCAACAGAGCAATCAGAGTCCAACTATCCAGAAAGCGTTCATTTCAGAAGTCCAGCTATGATAAATTGAGCAGATTTCTTCGTCCATTGAAACACAGTGAAGATACAAACTGTGAAATGTTTCAACCAGATTGGTCAAGTAACAGGTACATGTGCCAAGCCGAGATCCTACTTTGTAGAATCTGAGGGTGTGGCATACAGGAGAAATTGCAGACATCTTCTTCCTGTATCAGAATTGACAGCACAGCATTGTTCCTGAGATACAGACTCTAGATCTCAGAGCAATCCAGACAATGTTCCTGTTGCAGAACATGTCTTAATTACTACTTCCATTCCTGATGATGTTCCTGATGTCCCCAAGGTTGAACATTCAGCAGAGACCATCCCAGTTGCTAGACCTAATTTTAATTTCTATGTTTCATGATTTGGTCACATTTCCAGACCTAGTATGAAATGCACAGCAACCTGGACATAATTGTCTATATATATATATATTTAGATGTTCTTCGTTCCACATTGCTGCAGTCCTTACTATTGGGGTAGTCCGCTGTCCAGTCGGCCCGAATACCAGAGTATATGGCTGACGTCGGTCAGGGCGCATTAGACTGACGTCAGTACGTCAGGGTACTAATGCGCATGACCGACGTCATATCCTCAGTCTTTTTTGCCGCATGGTCCGATGCAGAAGCAGTTTTGCGAGTGCAGGTTGGCGTTCTGAAATATTTCCGAAACCGGAGTTTCAGACCGAATCAGAGTTGGCTAAGTACCCGTTGGGAACATTTTGGTTTTTCTTGCCTCAGTATTTAACCGGATGTCAGAAAAAGTGAATAACTGTATTTCTTGTGGGAAACAGATACCTCATAGGGATTACCATACCTTGTGTATACCTTGTTTAGGGCCTGAGCACGACGTTGTTGGATGCCGCTCTTGTGCTAGGTTTAACAAACGCACTATTAAGAGGAGGTTAGACTGTGCCAGGTTAGTGTTTGGGAAGCGTTGCAATTATAAAATGCCGTCGGATGCTCCGACGCCCGCTTCGCCCAAGAAGCGCAAGGACAAAACAGCGAAGCCTAGGGTTGATGAACCGGCAGTCCCGGACGTCGGTTCTTTAGAAGGCTCAGTGGAGCCAGAGGTTTTGCCAGGAGTTTCTATGGAGTCTCAGGCAGAAACTTTACTGTTACAGGATGTGCCTTCTCAGGAGGTAGGCCAGGCTGAGGGGCTTCTCAGGTAACTGTTCTTCCCTCTCTTCCCAAGGTAGTTAGAGCCTCTCCTTCTGTTGCCAAAACTTCTTTGAGAGGTAGGCCAAGTTCAGCTTCAGTGGGGGCTTCTCCAAGCATTTCGGGTTCTGTACCTAAGAAACATATGCTTAAAATGGCAGAAGATTTGATTACTATGATTAGAGGTTCTATGCCCCCTCCTGATAAGAGGCCTAGGGTGGAACCGGAGTTTGATAGTTTTGAACAGTGTTCAGAGGCTTCTGAGTCTTCTGCGGAAGATTTGCAGGAGTATCCTCCTTATTCTGATTCTGATGTGGATGATTCCACTCCTACAGCTTCTCCTCCTGAGGATTTCTCATTTTCAGAGACTCTGCATTCCATGAGGGAGCACTTTAAATGGGAAGGCCAGGATTACTCTGATTCCAGGAAAAGGCTTAGGGAATTCTTGTTTTACCCCAGCATAGGCCCTTAGCTATACCTCCTGTGTTGAATGTGGTGGAAGATGTTTTTGCAGAGGCTTCCCTGAACCCTGACTCTTTGCCTCCTGCTCCTGTTAAACCTGATAGGTACTATAGGGTGCCCGAAGCTCATAAGTATTTGTTTAAGAGTCCTAGGGCGGACCCAGAAACTGTTTCTCAGGGGCCTAAAGGTGTTAAGGCCTCTGTGGTTAAAAATCCTGTTCCCACTGATAAAGAGGCAAGGGCTTTGGATAGGTGGGGAAAGAAAGTGTATACTTCTTCCACTCTAGCCATGAGAGCGTTGAATTGTCAGTTTCACATGCTAAAATATCAAAATTATCTCCTTTCACAATTGAAATCTAAGGTGGATGCTTTGGCGGAAGGTATTGAGTGTAAAGAGTTGCTGGATTTGGTTCATGTGTCTGAACAAGTGGGTAAGCATTCTTTGCAATGTGGTTTTGATGCTGTACAGGCCTCCTCGAGGGTGGCTGCCACTAGTTCTGTTCTTCGCAGGCATGCCTGGTTGAGGGATCAGAATTTAGCTGAGCATGTTAAGACAAGGATTTTGGATGCTCCTTTACAGTCTGATGTGTTGTTTGGTTCGCCTGTGGAAGCAGTTCTAAAGAAAATGGAGGACAAAGCTAAGTCTATGCAAACTGTTAAAGATTTTTTGCAGGTGCAGCCACCGAAGTTTAGTAGAAATTGGCCTGCTAAGGGGTGGACATATCCTGCTTATGATTCCCAGTCTAGGGGTAGGTCTAGACGTGGTAGGGGCAGAGCTCAAGGTTCTTTTAGGCCTAGAACAGGGAGTTCACCTGCTCAGACTTCTGGTGAGGGCAGGGGTCAGTCCTTTCGTAAACAGACCCAATGACCTGCCTTTTCAGCTGCCAGTAGATTCTCGCCTGGCAGCTCCTTTGGGAGGAAGACTGTCTCTTTTCAAAGAAAATTGGGATTTAATTACTCAAGACAGATGGGTGTTGGATATCATTCACCATGGTTACAGGTTTTATTTCCATACATTGCCCCCTTTCAAAGGCATGCCAGACGTTCCTCCTCCACAAAGAAAAGAGGCTCACAAGCAAATTTCTCAGTTACTCCAGATGGGGGCCATTCAGCCAGTCCCTGTATCAGAAAGGGGCCTAGGATTTTATTCTCGCCTGTTCCTAGTACCAAAGAAGGGGAACACGTGGAGACCAATTTTGGATTTATCTCTCCTCAACACTTATCTGGACATTCCCAAGTTCAAGATGTTGACGTTACAACAGCTTTTACCTCTGCTGGGCAAAGATCACTGGATGGTAACTTTAGATCTCAAGGAAGCTTACCTTCATGTGCCTATAAGGCTAAGTTGCAGGAAGTATCTGCGGTTTCGAGCTGGAAATTCTCATTATCAGTTCTCTGCATTGCCCTTTGGCTTATCTACTGCCCAGAGTATTCACAAAGGTTCTGGCTCCAGTGATAGCTTACTTCAGGCTACAAGGAATTCAAATCTATCCTTACTTGGACGACTGCCTGATTCTGGCTCAAGAAAAGGAAGACCTTCTACAGCATCTGGAATATGTTATAGCAGTGCTAAGATGCCTAGGGTATTCTGTGAACGAAATAAAGTCCAGTCTAGTACCCTCTCAAGACATGTGCTTTCTGGGTGTGAGACTGAATACAGCAGCCCAGATGGCCTTTTAACCCCGGACAAACAAAAGAGTCTATCACTTTACTTCCATCAACTATCTCATCAGTCCGTGCTGACTGCAAGGACAGTCCTTCAAGCATTAGGGTTCATGGCATCTTGTATTCTGGTGCTTCCCAATGCCAAACTGCATATGAGGAAGCTACAATGGTATCTCAAAATGTATGGACACAGCACTGCCAGGATTTGGACACTGTCATTCAAATAATACCTTGCCTTCAAAAAGAATTTTTGTGGTGGGCTCAGGAATGTCACCTAAACAAGGGACTCTCTGTGACCCGGCCAGAGGCGAGTCAGATTTTAACGACAGATGCCTCGGACATTGCTTGGGGAGCTCATCTAAATGGAAAGTGGATACAAGACAAGTGGCCTGCCAGACTACAGCATCTACATATCAACATGAAGGAGATGTTAGCAGTCCAGTTTGCATTAATGGCTTTCAAGGAGTTACTTCTTCCAGGGCAGGTGTTGATTCTAACAGACAACACAACTGTCATGTGGTACATCAACAAGCAAGGGGGAACACATTCTTATCCTCTATGCAGGCAAGCAATGATTTTATGGGAGACTGCGCTAAGCTTGCAACTAACTCTTCAGGCAAGGTTTCTGCCAGGAGCACAGAACTCCTTAGCAGATGTGTTAAGCAGACAAATCATGGATCCCCACGAGTGGAAACTGGATCTTCATGTATTTCAGAAATTGACAGTGTCATGGGGAACTCCAGACATAGATCTGTTCGCTTCTCCACTAAACCACCAGCTGCCAAAGTTTTGCACAAAGGGGTTTCATCACACAGCTTGGAAAGTGGATGCTCTGTCTTTCAGTTGGAAAAACCTTCATGTGTATGCCTTTCCACCTCTACCTCTTCTTCCAACGGTGCTATTAAAAGTCAGACAAGACAACCCAAGGATGATTTTGATAGCTCCAGATTGGCCTCGGCAACACTGGTACCCACTACTAAGGAGTCTGGTAAGGAAGCCTCCATGGCCTTTACCTTTGATTCCTCATCTGTTATCTCAGAAGGACGGTCATCTGCTCAATGTCAAGCTTCACTCTCTTCATCTAACAGCCTGGCATATTCTGTGTTGAAACACAGCAGGTCTCAACTTCCTCAACAAGTTTTAAATGTGATTATGGAAGCTAGAAGACCTAGTACAAGGAAAGTGTACGCAGAAAAATGGAAGAGATTTTTATTTTGGAGTACAGCAAAGAATTTGGAGATTTCTGAGCCTAATTTGAGTGTGGCTCTTCAATATCTTACTGAGTTATTGGACAAAGGTTTGTCCTTCTCTTCCATTAAGATTCATGCTGCAGCAATTTCAGCTCACTATGATTGTGACCCACCATTGTTTTCGCATCCTTTGTTCAAGCAGTTTCTTAGAGGGGCAAAGAATATAAGACCCCAATGAGAGCTCCTACTCCTGCTTGGGATCTCAATTTTGTGTTGGAAAAACTTACTCTACAACCTTTTGAGCCTGCGGCTACTGCTGAATTGAAATACTTATCATGGAAGACTGCTTTTCTGTTGGCTATTACTTCTGCAAGAAGGGTGTCTGAGTTGCAGGCCCTTATGGCAGTAGAGCCCTTTTGATTTTCCATAAGGATAGGGTATCATTACGCACTAATCCTTCCTTTATGCCTAAGGTGGTTTCTAGTGTGGCTTTAAACCAAACTATTCATTTGCCTACTTTTATGCAGACCCCCAAAATAAAGGGGAAAAGATTTTGCACACTTTAGATGTACACAGGCAATTGCGTTATTATTTAAGCAGGACTAAGGATTTTAGGCAGTCTCAGCAGTTGTTTGTTTCTTTTGCTTTGAGTTCGCAGGGCAAGCCTGTGTCAAAACAAACTATTTCTAGGTGGATTGGGTTTTGCATTGCATTTTGTTATTCCCATCATGGCAAGGAGATTCCAGCTGGGATTAGGCCTCATTCCACTAGGGCTACTGCCACTTCAACAGCATTTCTAAGGGGTGGCAACTAAGGATATTTTGGAGGCAGCTACTTGGAGTTCAGTGCATACTTTCTCTAAGCATTATCACCTTCCTATCTACTCTAAGTCTAGGGCTGGTTTTGCCACAGCTGTTTTGCAAGGCATGTTGTCAGCTCCTACTTCTTTATGATTTGCCAGCCTCCCTTACCTCTGCTTTGGGATTCTACCCAATAGTAAGGACTGCAGCAATGTGGAACGAAGAACATAGTACAGTTTTGTACCTACCATAAATGTAGATGTTCGAGGATCCACATTGCTGCAGTCCAATTACCCTCCCTCCTTCCCTCTGTGTTTAGGGGTGGTCGTGTAGGTGAGGTTATATGTTGATATTTTTGTATATATTTTTGTATATATTGTACATATTTTTGGTGCAGGTATTTTGGGCCTTGTCTTTTTAGGGTCTTCTGACATCTGGGGCAAGAAAAGACTGAGGATATGACGTCGGTCATGCGCATTAGTACCCTGACGTACTGACGTCAGTCTAATGCGCCCTGACCGACGTCAGCCATATACTCTGGTATTCGGGCCGACTGGACAGCGGACTACCCCAATAGTAAGGACTGCAGCAATGTGGATCCTCGAACATCTACATTTATGGTAGGTACAAAACTGTACTTTCTGTATAATTGCACGACAAAGAATTATTTGTATCACTTGCATGTCAATTAATATCGTCAGTCATGCATGACACATTTCTCAAAGAGGGAGGATGTGGAATAGTTTGTGTTGTACCTTTAAGAAGTGTTTCCAGGACAGCACATGCATATAAATAGCAAGCACATGCTAGCTTCAGTGCCATTTTGAGAGTGCAGCCAAAGAGTGAGCATGTATGAATGTAATAGTTTGTTTATAAGTTTATCTAAGTTAAAGTTATTAAGCCTCAGTCCTGATGTGTTTTGTACATAATAAAACTGCTTGAACAGAACCCACAAGTGCTCATCCGTTTTATCCTGACTGGACAAGCGACATTTTCTGTCGCCCATTTTTTTCCTGCTCTCCTCCTTTATTTATTTATTTATTTTTTTAATCACTTCCTGGACTTCTGCATTCCACCACCAGCTTTCCTTATGTACCTTATTTCCATACCTGGCTCAGCCACATATCTCTTCTGTAGTCTTAACACATGCTGCTTTGAGGTACTGCCATTTTTCCTCAACTCCACCTATTTCCTCCTCTACTTGGGGTGCTAGAGTCCTGATAATTAATAACCATTTAAAATGCATTTCTCTCTGTATGTGTGTGTGTGTGTGTGTATATATATATATATATATATATATATATATATATATATATATATATATGATAAATGCTGATAATTAATAACTGTGTGAAATACATTTGTTATTACTTTTTAAGTTTGCAGTAATGGTATTGAAGAACTAAGAGAAAGCATTCGCATTATGTAGATAAAGGAGCAGGAATAGATAAACACTGATATCTATTTCTGGTAATAATGTCCACTTAGACATTGCCAAGCTCCTTAAGGTAGTTGGAAAATTTCTGACATATTTCCTCCCAAGCCCACTGGTATCTTGCTAGAGTGCAAAGATTGAAGTCTAGTAACCTGTTAAAAGTTTATCATGATTAGAACTAGCTTATCTGTTTTTCTGTAAGATAATCATTTTTGATTTAAAAATCAGTTTTTACATTGTATAAGAGCAGTTTACTGTATTTCTTTTTAAATATTATATCAAATTCTTATGTTAGAGGCCTAAGTTTTCAGTGGCAGATTATAACGGGTGGTTCGGGCAGGTCCAGGAACCCACAACTCGTGGAGGAGGCCCTATAGACAACCAAGTAAATAGTTTTATTTAAAAAATAGCTTTATGTTTAGCATGTAAGCTACTTTGTTTTCATTAGCTTACATTCTGAACATAATCAAAGCGATCACTTAATACTTATTTTTTGTAAAGCTGCTAAATGACAAACAGTCATTTATTTACCTTCATATACTCGTGGTTCCTGCCATTTGCACATACCTGGCACAGGCCAGTGAAGACACTCAGCCTGGGTGCTTTTATTTATTTATTCTTTTCCATAAAATGATGCCCCTATAAACTACTGCAGCTTTCTGTTCATTTCTTTCCCATGATTCATTGAGATGGCAATGAATAGAAAGCTGGCTTATATGAGATAGTGTATGTGGATCATTGCAGTCAGTTGTGAATTGTCAGTCAAAGTGCAGGTTGCAGTAATGGAAGGTAAGTATATGTTTTTCTTTTTGTTTATTTGTTTTGCTAACATGCTGACATGCAACCAGATTGGGGATGGGGGTCTATCTGTGCTTTGGAAAAAAAGAAAGAAATTTACCCTCTTCCTTTGCTCAGTTTAAAGTGTGATATTTAATGGCCAAGGATTATTATATGAAATACATTGGATTGATCATTTTTTTGTAATATGCTAGCAGGCAGCTGGGGGAGGCTTGCTGTTGATGGAAGCAACCTGCCCTCTTTATTTGCTCAGTTTAAAGTCTGACATAAGGGCTACTATAAATTTGTGTAAAATAAATAAAAATATTTGCTGTATCTTTTTTTTAAACTATGTCGGTAGGCTGGTAGCTACTTGGGGGTTGGGGAGAGTACTGTGGATGAGAGCAAATTGCCCTCTTCATTTGCTCAGTTCAGTGCCTGGCTAGTATGCATTCCTGAGAAATAATTTGAAATATTTATTCTCTGGCCAGTCATCATGTGAAACAAATTTGAAACTGTTCCTGATTTCACCGAATGTCATTGTCTTTGCATAATATTTTGGTCTACAACTTACCCTCATGTTTTGTCCAGTTTGCCCTCTGGCTTTAAAGGACTAGTGTGCACTGGATGAAATAAGTTGGAATATTTGCTCTCTAGGTAGAGTTTAACTGAAACAAAGTTAAAACTGTTGCTGATTTTGCAGAATGCCCCTGACATTGCCTCATATTGTTGGGCTGTACCTTATAAAATGTTTGGATTTCTGGCAAATCATGGAGGATTGCAGGCACTAAATTGGGGTTGGCTGTGGTCGAAAGCAAATCAGCCTTTTGTCATCTGATTAGTTTATAGTCTGGCTTGGTATATGTTTGTACACTGTAAGCTTTGGGGTCTGTTTGTGTGAAACCAAGTTGACACTGTCTTGGACTTTGCAGAATGTCTATAACTCTGCCTCATTTTTTTCTGTTCAGAAAAAATGCGGTTTTCTAGCAAATCACTGAGGATTGCAGTCATTAGTAATGAATGACATTTGAGTTTTGGACTTCATATCCTTCATGAATGACAATGTAAAAATTGCTATTCTGGTAACTTTCTGAGACATAAGAGCGATATCTCAAATCTCTAGCTAGTCTTTATCCCTCATTATTGTTGGCTTTGTGCCTGATTCTTACTTTAAATGGTTGAGATGTATTGTTTTTATCATAAGCAGATGAAGTATACTGAACAACGTGTCTGTAACTGGTGAGTGGGAGCTCTTTGTGGATGAAAGTAGCATGTTATCTTGCTGTTTACTCAGTTAATCAATTGATTTCACAGGACTAATTTACTTTTAAATGGAATAAGTCAGGATAGTTGTGTACAGGCTACTGTTTGTGAAACAAAGATTAAGTCATATAACTCTAAACAGTCTCTGAGATTGCTGAACCCCTTTGATTTTACTCATAACATTTGTAATTTTCTGGCAAACCACTCAGAAGTGCAGTCACTTAACAATGACAAAGATTTGAGTCTTAAACTACATGTTCTCAAAAAAAATGTATGCTAATGCAAAAAAAAAATATTCTAGCAGCTTTCTAGGTATATAATAACAATACCTGAAAACATCTATCCCAATTTGGGCCCATTGTCCCTCATTACTTGTTGACTTTTTCATGATTTTTCTAAGAGGGTGAGAGATATTTTTACCACAGTCAGGTGAGGTGTACATGGCAGCTCTCCTTAGCTGCTGCATGGCTGTGGGGTTGTCTTTGGTTGAAAGTAACTCACCCTTTTTCATTTAATCAGTTTAAACAGTTGAGCTTTGTAGAAATAGTGTGCACTTGTGTGAAGTAAGTGGTAATACTCAAGCTACTCTTTGAGTGAAACAAACCTGAAATATATTGTGCCCATAGTTATGACACACAATCTCAATCAGACATTTGAGTTATGCAAAGTCAACAAGGAGATTATGATTGCTCAGTATGGAGACGATCTGTGATTGAGAATGGCTACTCTTTTGTCATGGTCAAGTTAAATAGTCATTAGTCTGGCTTTGTAGGACTAAACTGCATTTGTGTAAAGCATGTTGGAATAATTTACTGTGAACATTTTATTATAATGATTGGACATTTGAGGTTCCCACTGTGAAGTGGCTGTAATTGATGAATATGGGCATTTGGTGGATTATAATGACAGCAATGTAAATGTCTAAAATCATGATGTTGGATAGAAAAGAATATATTAATTTATGTTTGCCCCCCTCCCCAAAAAAAAGTGTGTTGTGGGATAGGAGGCCAACAGTCTGAAAACCACCAAGGACTCAATATATAGTAATATGCCACTGCAGGTTTCATTGAACTCCATTGCTTCTGGGATCTTAACCATTTATTACTGAGGTGACAAGTCCTTATTTGCAACCATCAAAGCATTTATGGCATCAAAGACTGCAGGATTATCACAGGAGAAATCCATTCTGAGTAGTAGCACGGTGAAGAAGTGATCCAGACATCATAGCAGTTTTCTGAGCATTGATCATTTACTTGATTGCGAGCCATGTCCAGGTTAAGCTAAGGCTAAACTAACAGAGTTATAGTTCTCACCTCTATGTCTGTCATTAATCCTAAAATGACTTATGTTTTTAAACTTTATTAATCAAGTAGGTTCATTGGTCCAGGGACCCTTTTTTGCTATGACTTCAGCAAGGCAGCAGAAGATCTGGTGTCATATAAATGTATAGCACATTTTGAAACATAAACTAAAAATAAAAAAATCTGACAAATGAACAGCACCAAAAAAAGAATGAAATTTCAAATATAAAATTAGTCCAATAGTGCAGGCCTAGAATGTGGATAGAGTGCAGTGTACTAGTATCAGAAATTTGCTTCAAGAATACAGTGATACAAATGTTAGCATATATGCAACCTTGCAGTGTAGAAGTTCATGCATTTGTGTTATCAAAAAGAGCAACAGAGAAAAATGCAGTAAATATAGATGTAAATGTCATTGAGACATCAGACTTTGTATCAGTTGTGACAGTAATTCTAACATAGATATGAATGAAAATAGAAAATATCTATTGCATTTTTATGTATCTAATATTATATCTTATATGATTTGCAGGGATCCAGTGTCTGTCAGCCTGGGATGACATGCTCGACAAGCCACGTTGCTTTGCTAGGGATGGCTTGCACCTGTCATCCCTGGACTTTCGAATATTGGCTAAGGCTCTTGCCACCCCCATAGTGCCTTTTTTAGGAAAGGCTCAAAAGACAAACCCACCTCCGTAGACAACACAAGGAAAAAGAAACTAAGGGTAATGCTGCTCAACACCAGAAGTCTAAACCTCAAGATGCACGCACTCAAGGTCCTCCTCAGTATGGAAAATATCGATATCTGTGCAGTAACAGAAACCTGGTTCAAGGCTCCCGAGAGCACCCCAGTGCTACCAGGTTATACCTCATACCATGGGTTTTGGCCCCAAAACTCAGACCAAACCACAAAAGGAGGGGGAGTATCCATATTCATCAAAGATACCCACACCTCCAGGTTAGTGGCACTGCACGAAGCATCGGAGACCATCCATGTGCAACTAACAGTGGGCAAAACTTCCTTTCAGTTTGTAGCCTGCTACAGACCACCCTTCCAAACTCAGGAACCCCACTCAGCTTTCCTGAGAACACTGGAGAATATGAAGGTCTCTCCAAACACCATCATATTGGGTGACTTCAACTACCCAAACATAGACTGGGAGCACTACTCAAGCCCCAACACCCTCGCCCAATGGTTCCCAGAATTTATAAACTCAAATGCTATGGAACAACTGGTCACCACTCCCACAAGCTGGGAAAACATATTGGACCTGATCATCACCAACATGGGGACTCTATGTTCCATACCAGAGTTATACCCCTCATTGGTAACATCTGACCATAAATTAATCTCACTGGACATCCATACCCCGTCCCCACCCCCAGCCAAGGAAACCACGGTGAAGAACTTCTCAAAAGCAAACTTCACACTTCTCAAAACCGAGGTGGAATCCTTCAAAGCCCCTGGGCCAGTGGGAAATACGGCCCAAACTGCAGAATCCTTTACAAACACATTCTATGGGCACCTACAGGAATGCATGGATTGCGCTATCCCAAATAAAACCAAGACTCACTCCTTCATAGGCAGGAGACCAGTCTGGTGGACCCCAGCCATAAATAAGCTATACAACAGAAGGAGGAAGCTACTACATGATAGAGCAAAATCCCAAAAAGGGAAGGCATCTCTTATCAGTACTAGCAAGAAACTACAATCCCTCATAAAATCATCTAAGGCCAGCTTGGAAAGAAAAATTGCACAAGACGCTAAAGATAATCACAAGGCCTTCTTTAGTTATGTCAGGAACCTGGGTGGCAACTCCCAGATATGCTCTGAGTTAGTGCAAAATGACAAAAAATACACTGAACCCACAGACATTGCCAACATCCTGGCAGACAGGTTCAGTGCAAACTTCTCCCCCCCTTACCCCCCAAAAGAGCAAATGTCTATCCCAACAGAGTGTAGCCTTGCTGACATCACAGATGCACAGGTGAGAGCTGCCCTCTCCAAAGCAAAAGACACAGCATCAGTGGGACCGGACGCTGTCCCGGGCTGCGTCTTACATGAGCTCCAAGAAGAACTGAACCCTCACATAAAGTCACTGTTCAATCTCATCCTTACTACAGGATATGTACCCAAGGAATGGCATACAGCAACAGTGGTCCCACTCCACAAAGGTGGTGCCACAACGGACCCCGGAAACTATCGCCCTATAAGCCTGACTAGCCTGGTCTGCAAAGCTATGGAGCGTATCATCATGGAACTCATAAACAAAGACATTGGGAACCTCTAAACACTGGATCCTACCCAATTCGGCTTTGTTAAGGGCAGATCTTGCCTCTTGAACCTGGTCAACTTCTTTGAAACAGTCACCAATGCCATAGATGAAGGGAAGGTAGTCCACACAGCCTACCTGGACCTCGCAAAAGCCTTCGACACAATACCCAACTCCGGCATCATAAATAAGCTCACCAGCTTAAATATCAACCCCTATGTCACAAGATGGGTTGCAAACTGACTCAGGGATAGAACCCACATGGTCAGAATTGCAGGTGCCATGTCAGACTCTAAACCAGTTACAAGTGACATCCCATAAGGCTCAGTCCTGGGACCTCTCTTGTTTGGTATATATTTCTCTGAGGTACAGGCTAACACGGGAGGACTATGGCTGACCAAGTTCGCAGATGACTGCAAACTGGGTGCCATAATCGACTCGCCGACTGACACAAGCATCCTCCAAAAGGGTCTCACAGAGACGGATAACTGGTGCCAGAGCCATGGCCTAAAGCTAAATGCCAAAAAGTGCATAGTCATCCCCTTTGGGAAAAACAAAGTGCCCACAAATTACCACATAGGTGGTAATCCATTAAGTACGGAAGAAGTAATTAGAGATTTGGGGAACCAAGTAGATAGCAATCTCTCCTTTGACAATTACGTTGCCAAAGTGGTTAGAAAGACCTTCTATATAGCCCACCTTATCACGAAAGGGTTCACATCTAAATCAAGAGAGGTCATTGTGCCCCTCTACTCATCACTCATCAGGCCCATAATTGAATACAATGCCCCATTTGGGATGTACCTTACCCGACACCTGCAGCAACTGGAAAGACCCCAAAACTACCTCACCAAGAGGATCAAGGGACTCAAACAGATTCCCTACTCAGTTAGGCTAAAGAAACTCCAGCTCTACTCAGTTGCTTACCGCCTACTCAGAGGCGATCTGTGCCTGACGTATAAAGCCATGTCCAAACCAGAATTAATGGACATGCTCCACCTCATGAAATCCAAATTCCTTAGAGCTACACGCTCCAGGAACTTAAACCTCAGCACAGAAATAAACAGGACATGCTGGAGGGAAAGATTCATATCCCAGAGACTCCCCTCACTCTGGAACAAAATAAAAATCCATGTTAGGCAGAGCCCCTTAATGACCCTCTTCAAGAGAAATCTTGATGAGCGGATGGGAGATCGTAGGTTTACCCCTGGGATCTCTTCTGTGTCCCTACTAGACAGAGGCATAGTAAACTAACCTTAAAAGGGCTATCTTCTGTGACCTACTATACAGAGGCACAGTCAACTAATCTGAAAGGGTGGCGAAAGCCAAATACACTCTGGCTAGGCTTATAAATGCCCTAGGGCAAATAGCCTAGTATCAACCTATGAACCTATGAGAGTGAGATTAAGGAGTAGTAAGAGATGAGTTTTAGGTGAAGAAAAGGGGTAGAGCATAGTAAAAAGAAGTGAATTAAATGTTAATTGAAGGGGTGTCTTACGTCTTGGGATAGGTGGATTGTCTCACCAAAGTAAGAGGTAGAGCTTTGGGAGTTACCAAAGTAAAGGTGTGGAATTTTAGCCATCATCTCCTAGACAGATGCATTTGTATTTTAAATCAAAGTAGCAATATCTTTCTGAGATTTTTGTAATCTGTTTAAAACAAGAGATTAGAAAATAGTAAATCCCATGTTACTAGATGAGTTTTAGAGAAGAATTTTGCTAATAAATAAGATCCTATATATAAATAAGATTAACATCAACATTTTCCATACAAATCTTAACTATGAATGGTGTATAGGCTGGTTATGAGGTCAAAGCCCAAGGGACCAAACAAAGCCAACATGAAGGAATGTAACTTTATTATAATGTGGATATATGTAAATATAGCAGCTTTTATTAGTTAAAACATAGCTGTCTTACATTGCATGTTTTAGTTTTTTTTCTTTAAATAATACTAGGACTGTTTTTTGCTTTTGTGTTTTACTGTGATGGTCTGTTTTAAGTCCTATGTTATCTTTTGTGGTTACCTGCAAGTGTAGCAGAGTAGATGTTCTTCCAGTGAGTTCATTATCCCATGAGCCTGTGGCTATCATATTGTGACAGCCTGCTAACCCGTAAGTCGTATGGCATTTGCATGTAGCTAGAAATTGTCATGCTCTTAGATGACACATCAAAGATCAGTTAGCAGTACAGACATTTTCATGTTTGCAAAAAATGACAACCAGAATTTATTTTGTTTTCTGTTTTATTTTAAACGTATATTATTTTGTGGTATACAAAGATGTAAGATGTCAAAAGTGTTCTCTTCTACCTTGTTCCCCTGTATGTTATGTAGTCTAGATTGCAACAGTGTAGATAAAGTATGATTAACTGTGTCCAGAATTCTCACAGTTTTGTATTGTATTCCTGCATATTGCTTAGTGGAATAATTAGGCATACAGGTAAGCTGCATTCTTACTTTACTTGTGTAAAATGATCCGCAGTATTTGTTTTGTGTTTCTTTGTTCCCTAGATAGGTCTTCATGTCTAGTAAACTTTAATTTTTTTTCTGTGCACACCCACATTGTCTAAGCAACTGTAAAACTTGTTATATGGATAAACCTGCCCATCAAAAAGTCTTTAATCGCCACTAATGGCTTATTTTTTTCCACTGAGTTGCCCAGCAGTATTTCCTTTGAAGGCTAAAATAATACCATTACAGAGTGCAAGAGTCTGAATTCAAAACAAGCACAGTAAATACATTGAAAAATATGAAACTGAATCAAACTTCAAACTTAAGCAGCATGGTTCTTCTGAATATATATATATATATATATATATATATATATATATATATATATATATATATATATCTGCAGGATAAACCTGTGTAATCTGCTTTCTAAAAGTTGCATTTTCTTCATAAGTTGCTTCTAGCAGTATTGCAACACTTCTTAGGATCTTAGCTTTTGCTTTAATTGTCTTAAACGTTGTATTGTGAAGCAACTTGCTAAACTGTGTGCATATTTCTTAAAATTCCTAGTAAGTAGAAGTGCAACAGAAGTTCATTTTTGTGCACAGCATACTTAATATGAGCCTTTTCTCCCAAGAAATACTATATGCAGTATCTACGCTTCAAGAAGAAAACTGAATTACTTAGTCAGTGGTCTGCACCAGAGTAGATCCCTTATTTCTGGCATTGTGTTGTACTGCTGTGGAAAATGTATTAAATGGCTTGTAGTAGTCTTATTTTTAGAACTAAGAAAGTAGATGTGGGAAGATACAAACCTGCGTCCTAAGCCTGTTAATGCTGCTGCTGTAATCCCTACCCTAAACTAAATAGGGTGTTTGTAAAATAATATGGTAATGAAAATTAATGAAAAATGATATTCAGAGGTGTGACAGATAGCTGCTTTTTACATCTGGTTTCTGACATGTAATGCACTTCGTAGTATGTGGGCAGGTGATGAACTATTTTCTTTTTGTCTGATGCTCAGTTTATAAACACACTCTAGTACATTTCATGATGCTTAAATAGCTGACATTAGCATATAAATTACAACAGAAGCAAAAAGAGACTGAGAGCAGAAAATTGGGTCTTATCTTTTTAACAGAAAAAGGACAAAAACATGAAGCAAAATCTGGGGCATTTGAGGGGTATGATTTCATTACTTACTGTTTTTTTCACATATTTATGAGCAAAAACTGGGAGCACTGTTTTTTTAAAAAAAAAAAAACAGAAATGGATGACAACAAAATACTGCAACCAATCAGGTCCTTATTTTTCTTTTAGCAAACCTGAAAGACTGCAGTTGGAGTAGGAAGGGAAGCAACAACCAATCCGGTCCTGCTCTTGCAAAAGTGGGCCTGAAAGATTGCATTCATACATATTCACTGCTGATCCAAAAAAAGATCCAAAAAAAAAATGGAAGCATATGTCCAGATTAGCCTTCCACAGCAGCATTAAGGAATTTCAAAAGGCACCTGCACACTTGCTTCCCTGCAGCCATCCACCAGTCTTACTTTCCTTACAGCCCTCTCCAGCAGCAAGCTGGCTGGGGGCTCCCTACGCCTACTGGTTTTGTGAATTACTAATGCCAGCAATGACTGACCCTATTTTGTGCTAACTAAATGCTACTACAAAGCCTTTCTTGGGATATTTGAACAATCTTCAAAACAGACTAGTGGAATAGCAGGATTTTATTAAAGGAAACCATCACCCTCCAGTGTAGTTATTATCTTCACTTCCATTCTTTGCTTGCGATAGATTATGGTAAATTATGAAGGTGTTATCATTTTTCCTGTCTGAATATTGTGTTTAAGAAAAGAATCTGTCTTCCTTGTATGACCTAGTTTAGACATACCATTCTCTTTACTTCTTAAAGTTGGGCATCACTTATAGCATTTTTTTTGAGACTGTCTTATTGATGTCATATTAACAGCTATAGTGAATTTCTTTTTTATGATTAGCTGTTTGAGAACTCTCTGAGGAACAGGGCTGGGTTAATTATACTGCAAAATCACATAGATAAGTTCTCCCATGTTAGACCGTGTTACTACAGATAAATTAAGGGCAGCTTGAAACTAAAGCTAAGTAAGTCATGCATGCCTTACCATCTCTGTGAAATTAGCTGCTACACTGTACTGCCAAGTTTCACACCTTGGAAGGATAGCAAGACTGTGAAGGGAGGACTGGCAGTTATTTACAGAATGAAGATTTCACCTCACAACAAAATCAACTGTTTTAGCCAGCTTGTTTTGAAGAGTATTTACATGTATAAGGCATTCAGGTACCACAAATCGGGATAATTTAGTGAAAACAAAAATTATATGGCTTTAAGAGGCTAAGAACCCATTGAGTCACAGCACTGTTACTGTTTCTAAACAACTTCCTTGTGTCTAGAGTGAGTCTTATAAAGGTGACATGAACGGCATTCTGGGAAAAATGACTAAATAAATTAAACAAAATCATGTCAATATGGCAAGCCATATGTTATGTCAGCAGTTATGGGAGTAAAAGAAAATATAATACAAACATTTAGAGTCATGTTGATGTCTTAGTTAACATACATAAAAATATAAAAGATGTGAAGAAAAAAAAAAAACACTTTTGGAGTTCGCATTGAGTTTTCCATTAAGTTGTGAAATCTGCAATCCATAAACAATCCACTGACAATCCCTTTTATTCTTCCTGAGGAATCATACTTCTCAGTTCATTCTAGAAACTCTGTACATTCATGTCAAAGAAGATGGCATTGCTTGCAGCATTTCACAGTGATATGCAGGTACATATGTACAAGTAATATTTTACTAGCCACAAAATGAAAGTGCCTACCAGGTGGTTTATATTGTGTTGCACTAGGGATAATTTATCCCTGTTCTTCACATAAAGATTTACCCAAAAAATAAATATTTTGAAAAGAGTCAATTTACCTGTTAATGTTTCAGGATATAAAACAGTGGGCGCTAACAGCAAGAAGTGTAGAAAATGGTTTGTCTAGCATAAACTGAAAGGTTGAGACAAATTATTTAATAACATAAACTCTTTTCATGCAAAAAAAAAAAAAAGTTGGACCTTAAAGAATGATTGTGGTGAAAACTGGAAATGTACAACTTGAAAACAATATAACAATTTCAAGGCATTAAACTGCATTCAGGTAATGTTATTATAAAGAAAAAAGCGCTAATGGGATGTGGTTAATTACATTGACAAATGGACTTTTTCTTTTGTGTCAACAGTACTTTAATGTAATTTTCCTTGAAATGTTTAACTCTTTTGTTCGGGTTCCACATTTTTAGCTGTAAGCATAGCCCCAGCCTTTGATCACACTGGAGTTCAGTTAAAAATACTTATTGTGCCATTCTAAGTATTGAGAAAGTTAAATGGTACTTTAAACTACACTCACATTCTTTAGACTTAAAGATCCCTTCCATTTTACCACATTGTGTTGGTTTTATGGCAAATACTTATTTTTTATTTTCCTTTTGTATAGATGAAGATGTTGGTTATATCCTGGTACATAATTGCAATGAATGGAAAAGTACCCATACAGGCAGGTTGTATGGCTTTCCACACCCCAGGGTGGCATGTATAAACTTGGAATCTACAATGGCTGTAAAATAAAATGGAAGCTGGTGTAACTGTAAATACAAACGCATACAATCAAAAATCTCATGATTTTTATGCCTGATGTAACCTTGTTGGGAAAGAAAGTTTTTATATGCACAATGACCTGAAAGTAAGGAGTTCATGAACAAAATGTGTTCAGTGGTAATATGACTTTCAGAAATGGACTGGTGCTTCATTTTTAGTAAAGCATGTAACATAAATACTTATATTTTTCTTTTATTTAAGAATCTGAAACAGATGAGTTTGGAGTAGAGAAAGATTTTGAACAATACTGTTTTTCTTACCTCACAGTTTAAATAGTAAATTTAACAGTAAAGTCTACATAGAATTTTATAGCTTTTTAATGTATTTTGTTAATTCATTAATTGACTTAATAGTCATTTTATTAATATATGAAATGTTAGCAAAGTTTAACCTTGTATTACTTAAACAAAAGTGTGAATGAGGTATTATATATGTTAACTAGTTTTGTACCTGGAGTTTCCTGCTGTTTAATATTTATTATTAGTTGGAGTGCTGTCTGTCTTTGGTAACAGAAAAAGAGTAATTTGACTGTATCTGAAACTAACTGTTGCAGTTGTGATCTGCTATAAAGACATGACTATGTGCTATGTTAAAAGCGAAATTATAAAGATACCAGAGTTACAAGCAAAGATTTGTCATTCATTGCAGTCTGAGAAAAGTCAATGCACTGGGAGAGTTTCTATTACGTCATTATACAACCCTACCTCAGGATTTTATTTATTTATTTATTTGGGTTTATAGGTTAGTACTAGACTAAGTGCCCTTGTGGGCCATTTTAAGCCTAGCCAATTACCCCATGTGAGAATCAAACCCTGCAACTTGTGTTTGTAAGGTAAATACTTTAACCATTATGCCAACCTCCCACCCCGTCTGGATAGGATCTCTGTCAGTGTCAAATTGTAGTTCTCTCTTAAATGGTTACTGTACGAAATCACACTCCAGGGCCCTTTGATATGGGTCTTCTTAGATGCGTTGTTTCATAGTTGGACAAAATAATGAAGAATTTGCATATTATAATCACATATTTTCTTAAAGGGTTAAGTTTATATGAAGCGGGTGTTTTCTTAAGACTTGTTGTCTTTATGTCTTGAAAATCAAAATAGAAAAAAAAGGCACACACTAATACTCATTTGAACAGAAATGGAGCTTACTTTATTGATTTATTTTGTAATCCATGCAATGCAGACAAAAATAAATCTGCATTTCGGCCTTCTACACACTTTGTCTTTTCTTTTTAGTTAACTGCTTTGCCTGAATCTGACCTAGTGGCATTTCTCGGTTTTTGGTTTCATGCCTTTGTATGTCACTTAATGTTGTTTGAAGAGTAGCTGTCACTGATTTTTAGAGTTAACACAAATACTTTTTTCCTGACATATTTATAATAAAATTGTTAATCATGATGTAGTTAGTCTAATTGTAAGGCACTCAAAAGTCATATATGGTGTGTAATCAGAGGCAGATTATTATGTGATATTGCTTTCTTATTTTTTTAAACACATAGTGTAAAAAAACCCAAAATGTATGGTTCTTTCCATTAGTTGACGAAGGGAGATACAGAATAATCTTTGAAATGGGTTGACACTTGGTTTGAAGACCTAAAATAATACCAGTGATGTACATAAAAAGAAATTCTGTTCTATTATAAAATGACTGAGAATTTTTATTTCAGTTTCCTGAACAGTTTCCAGTTTTGTCTGTCGTGTGTGGAAGATGTGAAGCTTTACTTTGCATAAAGACCATCCATGTGTGAAAATAAAAAGCTACAAACCAGTCGATCTAATATGTATAATTTGTAAATTATTTCAGAGCTTTAAAGGAACACAGTTTAGAAACTCAGTCATTGTCATGACATGTTTTGCACTGTGTTAAAGTTCTGCCAGTAGTGAATCTAGTAGGCTTTGATACATCACATTTCATACCTTCCAAGTAGAAAGAAAGCTTGTCATAAAGGAAGTAAAAAAGGCTGGGATTAGAATATGAAAATTACGAAGAAGGATAAGGAACCAAAGTTGCACTAAAGTTTATAAATATTAGAAATACTCACAAGGGACCAAATGAAATCCTTAAGCAGTAAATCACATTCAGATGCAGGTAATGTGGTTTATACCAATGACTGGTTTCATTTGGTCATGAGAGTAAATCCTCAAAGTTCAGACAAAGTCAGCCATTGAGACATCTGCATTACATATATCCAGACATGGTTCAGTGTTATACACTGACATTATTTTCACAAAATCCTTACCTGTTATTAGGTTGCATCATTACCTGATAATTCGTAATTTCTCTTCTATCTCCTCTGTTTGATGTGAAAGTGCAAGAGTAGCGTGGTAGTGTACTGTAAATTTGTGCATATGCACATCTGAGTAATAGATTTCCTGCCACTTACAGGTCATTGATTGTGTTAGTAATCCTCATCAAAATGTACTCGTTTGGGAGACTATGGGAAGAGATGCCTTATTTTACTTTACATATTTTTTTATGTATTAGCTACTTCAGAAAACTGTTTGCAGTGTTGAAGAAAGTGTCATAGCTTTTATGTTTCATAACTGCTCTGAAATATAGATGACTGTAGTTTTTCAATGCAGCTACCAAACCCACTTTTTGTAATTTCGAACGTCAAGTGATGTACTTCTTTCTGTGGATAATGCTCAAATTACCAGGAACTCGTGCAGCCAAACAAGTAATCATTATTCATGTTTATGAATATAAAGCAATTTCCTTGTATAATTAACTAATGTTCATAATATATTTTAATTGCTTATTTAATGATAACAGTACTTGAATATATGAATGTATGTATGTGTATTACAGGGGTCCTGTATGCATATAATGTGTTTTTTTTACAAGGTGCATTTCCACATATACTGTGTAGCAGTAAGGTTTATTTTAACTGATTCAGGTGCTGAAGGACAGTTACACAAAGAAATTAAACAGGTATTTTGATTATATGATGATGGTGATATATGATGAATGAATATCCCTATTTTAATTTACACTTTTTTTTTGTTCTACCTTAAAATGGCAAATGTATTAATTTTTTTACATGGTCATTTTTTTCAGCACAGATAAACTGTCCCTTTAATGTGTTGCTTTTCCCTGCCTTTTTACTTAGTGTTATCACCAACTTGGAATGCTATAATGTTAAATCTGAGCTTTGCTCAAGTGGTCTGTGATGCACTTGAATGTTCTGAGCCTTAATTAGGTAAATGGATTAGGTGCTGGTATTTGATGTACTGTTGATAACTGGTGGTAGTGGTGCTAGGGTCAGTGTGTCAGGAGTGAAAGGATGATATGTCTGGGTGGGTTGCCTGCCAATATATGTAAAAAGAAAAGAAAAGAATGCAATGAGGGCAAGTTATTGAATTAGATAGCTCTACCCAAGCCATTGATTTAAGAGTCTCACATTGATTTTGTAAGTGAAACTATTCAGTTGATTGTATTTTCAATTGTATCCAAAATGCTGTGCCTCTGGTTGCTTATTTTCATCTCTTTGAAGAGCAGTTTTTGAAGAAGCACTGCCTACACTATTGTTTTCTTCCTCATTTTGTCTCATTTGTGATTTTTTTTTTTTTTGTTTTGTATAGCATCATCCTGTGCAGATGATTGGATTTTACTGTTCCTGTTTTCTGTATTGCCAGTGAATGAGGTTTCATTCCTGGGTGACAGTATCAAGATATTTGTCATTGTCCAGTGGTTTCATCAGTAGCTGATAGTTGGATTAGGCCAAATATATCCTGGGCTTGTTTTATTACTCAGACTAAGAGGCTGTTTTTTAATCAAAATCTTTTTATTGAAAAATTTATAATTAAATCTGATCAAAATACTAGATTGGATACTGACAGCCTACCCCTGCAATGTTTGCAATACAGGCACCCTACCCAACACTCTTAAGTGATCATCTGTCCATATTTGTCAATAGGACTCCTTCTCACTCCCGAAAGTAACAACAAAACAAATCTGCACACAACTTAACCAAGTTTAACATAGAAAAATTTACTTCATATCTCAAGTCTTAAAACTGGTCAGCCCAAACACTACCATACCTCAAGATAAAGGCAGGGAAACAGTGGCAAGATCCTATTTACTACCCATCTTATTTGATGCATTACAGACCTCACAAACCTAGCAGCATTCCAGAAAACAAAACTCAAGCACTACTATAATAACATCTCAAAATTTGCCACAAACTCTTCTTTACACACTCACTAGTGCCACTTTGCCCAAATGCTAAGTTGGGTTGAGCTACCTAACATATTGTCACTTTGTCACAAAAACATGCATCTGGAGCATTTCTCTCAGGGCCTCCGCTGAAAACTGGCTTCGTTCCAAGTCGGACTTTCCTGGTAAACAAATGTTAAATAAATATTGCACCAATCCCAACTATTAATCTTACATAACTTAAATAAAACTAAAGCAAATGGCAGTCGTGCACACAACACCAACATTTAAAAAATAAAATGTGCACAGCAACAACACTGGCCCCAAGGTGGTTGCAATCCACAGTAATCTTAATAAATCACACAAGATATCTGAACGCAAAGAAAAAAAAGCTTGTTTAACACCCGAATGACAATAGGGCATTTTCATCCGAACCGTCAGAATTCTTCGGAACATAATACCCTTACCATAAACCACAGTCTTAAATATTCTTCACAATTAATTAAATGTAATTAGATAATTAAATAAACATTACATAAAAAAATGCCCAAAATTTATTATAACTACTACCTTCATCAAACATTAGCATTAATCTATTGAATAAATCTGTTTGATGTCTTATCTAAAAGTTAATTAACGATAATATTAAAATAATGTGAAAAATCACTTAAAAATCACTTTAAAAACTCATTGTTAAGTATGTATTTGATGAAATGTGTAAATGTCTAAGAAATATGTCTCTTAATTTAACCCAAACTTTATATAAAATATAGTGGTTAGATGAAAAATACATGCTAAGAATGTAGCAAGTGTGTACAAGGTATTCTTAAATTTAAATAAAATATGTTAAAAATATTCTAACTACCAATTACAACTTGGCTGCCCTCAAGTTCAGAAAAGGCACTACCAATGTGTGTTCATTGATACCAGGGTATGAAGTTGCATTCAATATCAACCGCCAGTATAACTCTTTATATACCCTGGTATCTGTGAACACATGTGAGTAGTGCCTGTTTTGAAGTTGAGGGCATATAGGTGCCAGGCTCTCATATCTCTAATGCAGCCCTACAACCCAAGTAGAAATGTAAGATCAATAGACACTTTTTGAGATTTAATTATGGTTTGTAGAGATTTAGCAGGGGTGCACTATACTCAAACTATATCTCGAAGGTCTGAAACAAAATATGTTCCCCTTCAAGCTAATTAAAGAACCACAGACTTTTAAGTAACAGCTCAGACAACACCTAAAACAATCTTGGATCTGTTAATGCAATTCCACAGGTTAACTGTATACAAACATCAATAACTACTTTTTGAGTTATTTAAGAAATTACTACTGTTTGTACTAGGAGAGAAAATCACAAATTATATTTTTAAAGCTAAATCTTAATTTCTTGATGTACTGTCTTGAAGACACAGATGTTCTCTGACATCCTTCAAACTATTACTGATGGATTTACTACACATCAGCAAGTTGAATGGCATCAGAAGTACTCAGACTAGAGATATAAACCTCTTCTGCAATATAAACCTAATGGTTGGAGGGACAGGCGTATCTTGCAGTGGATACTGCTGCTGTGGAACAGCATCCACATAAAACAAAGTTCATCTCTGTCCATTTTCAAGTACAGTTTGGGTCTGTGGGAAAACAGAAAATGTACCTTAGGACTGCCCCCTATACAACTAATAGACAAAGACAGTACCTAAATATTTATCCCATGCATAGGTCTCCTCCAGTTATCTGTGGTATGATCCTAGTTCTCCTCGTTATGGGTAATATATAATTCTTGACCATGGGATGAGTAAGGTAAATCTATAACCAAATGGAATAGCTTATTTCAAATACAAAAGGAGAAATGGCTAGTCTTAAAATGGACACAAGAGCAGCTAGCCTAGTACTTGCTTATGAACCTATACTGTTTTACTTTCTTCCAAGGAATCTCCTGTAGCCATACTCTGACTGCAACATACCTATTAACTGTATTTGCTATGTACACATTCTTGAAAGTTATTTTTCCAGTAATGTACCTTATATACTCTTATTTCTTTCTACTGTGATTGTCACATGACCTTGTACTCTCCAAAATTTTAATAATTATAATTTTTATTGCTTCCTTGAAATCTTGTCTACTGGAATTGCATTGTCATGTGGAGCTTTTTTATCTTGGCCATCACTGAAAAGGAGCTACTCTGCCCAGTTGATCTATACTGATCAACAAATGTAACTAAATAAATAAATGAATGTGTCTTTCGGCTTATACGGTTAGGGGTCACCACAGCGGAACTCCGGTCCGCTAATGTTTGGTAGTGGATTTTTACATGCCGAGTTACCAGCCCTGACACACGACCTTCAACGAAGGCATGCCCATTCACGCATGCCTCCACACAGAAGACGCTCTAGCTGAGAATCGAACGGGGCAACGTCTTGCTGTGAGGCGACAATTCTACCGCAGCACCACTGCTGCGGGTCTGTAACTAAATAAATAAATAAAATAGGTAAGTAAATATACATGAAGTGAATAAAAAGTAACATGAAAAACACAAATTAAATTAATGTTATTAACAAAGAGTAAATTAGATTCAACAACTGTATACTGATTTTTCCACATCTGCGTAATTAAAATAAATTGAATGCAAGTAGGATCTTGAGGATGTAATAGCAATTTAGGTAAGAATATAGCTTTAAAGATAATGAGAACAGTGCATGACAAAGAAAAAGAATATATGCAGCCTGTGCTGCAGGTGAAAATATTACAGCAGAAACTGTTGGCAAGGATTTAAAACAGACATATCTGCCAAATAGTCCAGCAAGTATAATGGAATTTTTACAAGAATTTATATACTTTTGAGAGACCTTGGGACCCAGGTGTACAGTAGTCTCTCCTTTGATAGTCACATTGCCACAGTAATCAGGAAGTTCTTCTACGTGGCACACCTCATCTTAAAAGGGTTCTCATCCAGGAAAAAAGAGGTCCTTGTTCCCCTCTACTCGTCACTCATTAGACCCATTATAGAGTACAACGCCCCTTTTAGAATGTACCTCACAAGACATCTGCAGCAGCTGGAAAGGCCACAGAAGTACCTCACAATGACGATTACTGGCCTCAAACAAATGCTGTACACTGACCTCCTCAAAAAACTCCAGCTTTACTCCATAGCATATCGCCTACTCCGAGGTGATCTCTGCCTAACATATAAAGCTATGTCAAACCCAGTCATGTTGGACATGCTAAACCTAAAGAAATCCCAATCCCTCCAAGCTATACGCTCTAGGGACCTAAACCTTGTCACCACAATAAACCGAACACGCTGGAGGGATAGATTCCTGTCCCAGAGACTTCCTATACTGTGGAACAAGCTACACATCTATGTCAAGCAAAGTTCTTCATTAGCACTCTTCAAGAAAAATCTTGATGAGTGGATAGGAAATAGGAAATACACCCCAGGGATCACTTCTGTGTCTCTCCTGGACAGTGGCACAGGAAAATAACTTTCCTGGGTGGCGTAAGCTATGGTACCTTGCTGGCTAGGCTTACGTAGGCCCTTGGGCCGATAGCCTAGTACCTACCTATGAACCTATGAAAATGTTGCATGTTAAGTTATTCAGTGTGAATCGGTGCTTGATATCATATTTGTATAGAAAAAAATAATATCTTTAGTGTATCTTTAATATGATATTACTGTAGTGAAGCTTTGTGAATTGGCAGTTTAGGTCAGAATGAAATAAAAATTTTAAATCTAATCAGAATTTATATACAGAAGGGCAGAACCAAAATATGCAGTATATCTTCATCTGAAGCATTACACACCTTCCTGAAAGCTTTGAAAGCCAGGAAGTATGAGGCTTGTTTTGATGTTAAATGTACATTATGAAGAATCTTATATTGTACGTGGTCTAATTTCTCTAGAGGACTATGACAGTTACAACCATGAGTCATGTCATGCTGCATTTTGTTGAACTGCATTGTGTTACTTAGCTCAGACAGAATTGTGTTTTACTGGAATGGAGGCTCTACACAATTTCTTTGCCAGAGTTGTAAATTACTGAAACTCTTGAGAGTTGATTGCAGCAGTGATGGGGTCTCTTTGAGGACAATAAGTACTGAATCATCACCATATTAGAGAGCCTTGCATTTTGCAGGGTACCATATACACACAAAAATAATGAGGAGTAAAGAAGGTTCACGAGCTATTAAGCTTAGAACCTCCTTATCAAAACAAGTGTGCCTATACAAAGGAAGGACGCAGGTTGCCCGGTAGCACAAATTCTAATCATTTTAGCTATTACACCCTTAGACCTTCTACCTGGGAACATTATTTCAAGTTCAGAACATGCTGTGTCAATTATGCCAAGCTTGGTATGCATTAGTGTTAACAAACATCTTTTGGACATAACTTTTTTCATAAGTCAGAGCTGCAGCTTTAGGATTGCAGTGTATGTTCTCCGTGATTATGGATTAGAAATGATAGACAAGATGATCAATCTTTTTCACCTTCCATGTCTCTGGTCTATGATATAAGCAGGATTACACTTCCTGTGTTCTTCAAATGTCCCTATTGCAAGCCTCTGCAAATTGGATGAGTTATCCACAATAATGTTTGGAATCATACGACCATATGATAATTAAGTCCTGCCAACTATTAATCAACATTTGACTGAAATGAGATTGCTGTCTCAGTGCAATAGTGTATGCATACACATACATCGTGCAATGGAAAGTGATATATTATGCATATTCATGTTATGTTATCTAAAAACTAGGATAGTGAAGACTAGGGCAGTCCCTGGACAGACTGTTCTAGCACAGCACTCAGTTGTATTTATTGCAGTGAAGGTAGCAGCAAGCTGTTGAGAGATGCTGTCATTTACCTGAGACTACATAGGTGGTTTCCCTTTGTATCAGCAATGAACTGTTTACAGTGTTTAAAGTTCTGGTTAGATCTTGGAGTAAACAGTGTCTTAATATTGTGTTCAGTTATTCAAATGATAGTGTGTTCTGAATGCAAGTCATTTTGGCAGTTTCATTTAGTATTGTGTTCAAAGTCAGCTTTTGCAGAACTTGTCTTTGTGAATTTTTAATTGTTGGTTGTATTGTTCTGGCAGCAGCCAAACTTGTTTTAATTAAAGATTGTGCTGCAGACTGTTTTACAGAAAACTAAACGTGTAGATCTGCAGCTTGGTAGCATGTAGGTGTGGCTGGCAATTGGTTGAAGGCTTCTCAAGGAACCACTAATTTTCCCTTCTAAATTTCTGTAGGCTAGCATTGGAGTAATGAGAAAGGTTGCCTGGTTGGTGTTCTAGCTAAGAATTGTCTAGTATGATAAGTAAACCTATGAATCCTAATGATTTAATGCTTTAGGTATCTGATGCAACTGCATTTTAACGTTGGTTTCCTGTGAAGCAGTCTCAGAATGTAAGAGGGAACCAAAAGCAGTCTGTAGCAAGTCGGATTACTTTTTTAGTATTTTTTAAGTAAATGTCTTTTTTTTTTCCTGTGGAAGGTTAATTTACATAGGATGTACACCACTGGAAATTTTGCTTTTTCCATGTTTGTACAATTTAGTTTATTTCCTTATCAAAGGAAATTGCATTGCCATTTTTTTTCCATTTTAGTTTATTTCTCTGTCAAGTGTGGTGTATACATTTGAAAAATCACTTATGAAATGTGGTGTTCAAGCACTCAAAAACCATCTTGTTGAACATATTAATTTAACAAACATGACAGTGTTTCCTATGTTCCCTCTTTTGCTCTTGCAGGCTGCTTTTATTTGATTTTTTTTAAATAAATAAAAAAAAAACTTTTGATATAGTTTTCACATTCTGGAGCAAAAATGTGTAAGGAGGTCATCATGGAAATCAGAGTTTTGTAGTTTAATGCCTTGAAGTTGTGTGCTAAAGGTCTGAGAGAAAGGTCAGTGTGGTTGGGATGGCCTCCACATTTGTTATTGGAGAAGGGCTTACTTTGGGAATGCATTCTTTGAAGTACTGACCGAAGAACTTAGCTACATGGATGCAGAGGTGGGAGTGAGAGAGTGAACTGATTGGATGTGTACCCCTGGAAACTATACTGGCATTGTCTAATAATGTGACCGTTAGTGTAGAGTATTAAGGCTATTAATTAGCTGTTTCTTGCACATCAGAGTGCAGGGATTTATTCCTTCTACATTCAGTTTGCTCACTCTGTGACAGTGCAAGTCACTTAACCGCACAGCTCTCCCAAGTCACGTTTGAAAGGGGAGCCATGTGGCCAGAGGGCTTACCCCATCAATAAATGAATAAAATAAAAAAAAATTGTCTTGTGTTATTTTACTAGTATAGCAAGGCAGCTTGGTGCCCTGTTAAACCTGTCACCCCACCCCTGCTGCTAATAAGCAGTACCATAATAACAGCTTGTAAACCACCATACATTTTTAAGGTAGAAACAAGTTATTAGGCTCCTGCTTTATGTTACTGTCTAATAACTCATTGCTACCTTTGAAAGACAAGTATAGTTTGACATTCCACAAGCTGTCAGGTGGCATGCTCCAAGTCTCATCGCCTACAAATTAGTGTCTGCAGTAGATATTCTTTTCATCCCTCCATTCATGTGGGGCTGAATTCTTATTCATGAGTTTTTCATAACTTTCCAGAAGTCCTGCAAAGAAAGAGTTGTTTTTTAATAGTTATGCATATATTTCTGAGAGCAAAAGCCGTTGCAGGAGGTAGAGTGCTTTAGCTTACTGTTGCTTTTGTTTCTAGTTTCCTTGAAGCATTTCCAGATAGATTTCATGGGTGATCAAGGGATGGGTCGAGACCTTGGGCCTTTCATGATAGTTTGTTTAGGAAGATTCTAATCAAGTATTTGCCTGCTCCCTTGGGTAAGGGATTATAATACCCTTAGAGGAGGTCACCATTCAGTCAAATCTAGAGGTAGTCAAAAAATATGGAGATGAAGTATTTGATGCTATTAATTCAAAGTGCCCTGATGTGGCATGTTAGATTGCTGTGTTTCTAGAATACAGAGGAGGGAATTTATACTAAAGTGTCACACATGATGCATAGTACTGGCATGTTAGTAGGTAATCTGCTGCAAATCCAGTTTGTTGTATTGCAGATTGTAATCTTTTTGTTCCTCTTCTTGATGGAAGGTACAGGAGTTGGTATAACACAGATTTAAATTAAAGATTTAAATTAATCTTCACCTATGATTGATAGAGAAAAATGCAAGAAGTCTTAATTGGTCAATCATACCTGATCAGAAATGCATCTTTTCTTACATACTATTCTACACAACAATAAGATACTCGTGCACTCCCCCATAAATGTACAAACTCCATTATCATAACACCATTGAGAAAGGATGAACACCATACTAGATGAAAGGCAGAGAAGTTTCATGAACCGTGATCTGACCGTCACCTTCTAGGTATACAAAATGCGGGCAAGGAAATGTAAGACTTCAGAATCAGTAATGGGGAAGTGGCTTTAAACTGTTTGGTCAACGATTTAAAGGCAAATATCAAATTGTACTGCTGTTTTCAAAGGTATTGATCCTGTCCAGAGTCTGCTCCAGTAGGGAATAAGCATATTCTGACTGCAATATAAATGCAGCTGTTGTTAACTCAGTGCTGCACATATGCTGATATTGACAGTACCCCCCCCCCCCACTGTCCTGTGTTATTGGTGGATGAATATTCTTCACACTGTAGAGTAATCTGGTTCGTGAAATGACTCTTCTACCTCTTTTATGTGCTTGACTACGTTTGTGAATTTTAAAACCTTGCTTGCTAATTTCAGTGCTCACTGAGAATGAATGCGAATGAACAAAGCCAGGTGCCAGTGTCATCCACAGCATGTGGTCTATACAAGCATATCCTGAAATTCAGACGCTTTATTTTTATAGGCAAATGACATTTTGATTTAAGCCATTTTGATGGATTCAGCAGTGCCTTCAAGAGGTATTAAAATTATGCTTTAGTGCCTGTAACTGGATGCATATAACCGGTATTTAGAAACAATGACTGCAGAACAAAGAGCCATTAGTGCTAAGACAAAAAACTATTGCTTTTTTTTTTTTTTTTTTTTTTTTTTTTAAACCATTCATGGCACAGAGTTGCAGCTTGGTTTGGAAAAGTCATTGTGGCTAATATTTTTTTTTGTTTTGTGTTTACAATTTTACATGCTTCCCTAAAAATTTTAAATGAGTCAGCCTAAAGAACAAGTGACAAGTCATTTATAAACAGTATTGTTAAAAATGTGAGACAGATTGACTTGAGGCAAACGGAATGCAACAGTAAGTTTAAGGAAGAGGTCAAAGCTAGTAAAATTGTATACTGGAAAGAGGTACACCATTTTCCATCTAACCCCCCACCATTTGCCTCTTCATCCATGATAATTTCCTCACACCAGGCTAAACGTAAAGCTTGCACATCAGCCTTATTGTCAGTCTTTTCTTGAGGGCCTTAAAGTCCTTCATTGAGAGCTTTGTCTAGTTCTTATTTTTCTTCTGTAATGTATGCATATGCTTTCATGTCTGAAAGCTTCCAAAATATTTTAGCTGCTTACAAAAGATATTAGTTTTGTTTCCTTTATACATAATTAGATGATAAACTGATCACTCTTACAAAAGTTTTATTGATCAATTACAGTTGTGATAGGTTCATAGGTGTGTACTTGGCTAATGACTACAAGGGCCTTTTAAAGCCTAGCCATGCATCCCAAAGGTCTGACAAGTTGATAAATGTAAGCAGGGGCTTAGGAGATGGAACATTTACAAGCATGGACCTGGGAGATGAACCATCTACAGGTTGCTTGTGTCCATTAGAGACATAGGTGCCAAACTAGGGATGAATTTCCTGTTCCCCATCCAATTATCCAACTTGCACTTGAATTGGGTTAGGAAGGAAATCTTCTTCACATGGGTGGGACCCTGTTCCATAGAAGGCGTAGTCTCTGGGATACATACCCGTCTCAACAGCAGGTCCTATTTATATCACAATCAAGGTTTAAACCTTTTGAACAGGTTTTGACTATATTTCATATTTATGGATGTTATTACCCAGTGTTGTTTCATAGGTATCAACTTAATACATTTGGTTTTGAAAAAAAAACAATAGTTTAAGATGATTAGTGTACAATTATAACCCTACCCTCGTGGTGTGTGCCGAGGAGTAAGAGTATGCATAATTACTGGTGTGGGAGACACAAATGTATAACTGCGAGTTGCTGGTTAGTATAGTCAGTAACCGTGTCAGTTAAAACAGTACTAGTCGTTCTCCACTGGTGTGTTATTTAGCATAGCCTATAGAATCGACTGCAGACAGTTTGACAGTAAGTGGTGTTTTTCAAATGTAGTGTTTGATGAGCAGTCACGTGATTCCATTTTTGCCCAGCTTCCTCATTCAACAATTCACCTTCATTGCAGAAAGCATAACTAATCATGGAATAATGACAAAGTTTGGCATGACAGAGAATGTCATAATTAGACATCCTGTGCTACTTTTAATCTAATAAATTACAACAGGTGAACTTAAGTATGGTAGAGTGCTAAGTGCAACAAAAAAGGCACTCACTATACTAGTTGAAAAATCAACTGATAAAAACGGCCAGATTTCTGCACAGAATATCATTATTAAAATGAAGTCAAGCACTTTTGTTCTGAGCGCTCATTCATAGACTTCGTCAGAACTTATGACAAAGTCCATATTAAATATTTTAGAGAAAAGTACTTGACTGGAGTTAATGAATATATACAGTGCGGACTTCTGGCTGAGTGCTTAATGTAGGTGAGTAAACAGGCTTTTCTCAAACTCTGACAGCCTTAGTGTATTGTTATTCCTCATGTTTTACCCTGTTATGTGGTTTAGATCCTAGGAAAGTTGGGCAGATAATTTAAGACAGGAATTAATTCCTACCTGGACTTTGTTTTTTAATTTTTTTCTTTATTTCTTCTTCTCATCTTGTTGAGTATCTGTCATACATTACTAAAGATCCTAGAAATCCCATAACATCAATTGTTTTTTGAGACTACAAAGATATCTGGCATTTAGTGTCAACAGGAATCTGCTTCATTTTCCTCTACTAGGACAAGTAGTTTCTAGAGCATGTATAGTGTATGTACTGCTGAGCTTGAGTAATGGGTTTCTATAGTTTTATTGCATGTAATTAATTTCTGAAGTGTTCCAATTTGAGATCAATGCATATCTGCAGAGTTTGTCAGTAAGGAGTTTCTGTTGTTTTAATGCATATAATTACTTTCTGAAGTACTCTAAGATCAGTGAATGTCTGAGGAATGTATCTATCAGTAAGGCGTTTCTGTAGTTTTGATGTAATTAATTTCTGAAGTGCTTTAATTTAAGATCAATGCATATCTGATGAATGTATCTTTCAGTATCACTGATAATTACTTTTAATATTTTTGCAGCAAATTCTATTAAGCTGGAAATTCAAAGTGATGAAGAGCATGAACATAAACCCCTCAGATCAACTGACATGAGAAGAAATATTGAAGATGGTGGCCCTGAGGACCTGGTGGTAGAGACCAATGGACTGGCTGAGAACAGTCAGAGCCTGGAAGTAGCAGGAGAAGGAGGGATACGACTACCGAATGGTAAACTGAAGTGTGACATCTGTGGAATGATATGCATTGGGCCCAATGTTCTAATGGTTCATAAAAGGAGCCACACTGGTAAGCAGCTGAGAGAGGTCTAGATGAGTGCCCTGAGTGTCTGACTTTAATATTACCTGAGCAGGTTTAATTAAATGGGGGGACACATAGCTGACAGAGAATAATAGTTCAGATTTATAGTACATGTAAATAAATATGAATGCCCTCCATTTCCCATTTCATTTTCATGTAATGTGGACCTAATTTACACAGAACCTTGGTTAGCTTGCTGGTTGATTTATTAGTGACTTGGTCATCAGAGGTGCATGGGAATCATACAGGCTGTCCTTATTGCCAGTGAAAAATCAGTGCAGCTATCAAAAGTTTTAGTACTTGTGCCTACAGTAAACAGCAGTACCAAGGAACATTGCAGTGTCTGTTATGCAGCTGTATATAAGGATTTTGCAGAGCACTAAAACAAGAACAGCAGTTGAAAAATACAGTTTCTTAGGGCAATGCCACTTTTCATCATTTATAGGATACTTAAATAGCTATTAGTCTTTTAGCAGGAATTTTCTGCTGCTTTACTTTGTACACTTTACACTTTTAGTTATTAATTCTGCATTTGCTCAAGTCTTCCACATTCTTATTTTCACGCATGTTACAGATATGCTGAACTGTGTGCATATGGATTTTTCAGAGTCCGATATTAACCCTTTTCGGCATTCAGTTAATATTTTGTAAACAGGAGAGTATGGACCAGTGGACCAATGAGTACTCTCAGATATGCTTCCAGAAAATTAATTTTCTACAATATTCTCACAAATGTGGTCACCTTATTTAATGGCCTTGTTCACTGATAACTTCCTGTATCAAGCTCCTAGTCTTTTTCAAAACATACATTAGATTTAGACCCTAAAAACATTGTGTGAACTTTGCCAGCTAAATTGAAAAGCACAAAAATGTTACCTTATTTGTTTTTATCAGTAACTTCAGAAGAAATTAAACCGCAGCACTCTGACTATATAGAAAAAGTGACTTTTCTGTCATATCAACTACATCTTTTTTGGGATTATCTTTTTTATTTATGTAGTTATTTTTTATGTAGACCATCTTTACCATGTTTAACAACCCATGGACTGTCCTAAAGCTTTGTTTACTTGTGGAGATGGTCAGGCTTCCAAGTCTGAGAAGAGTTTTGGATCAGTGGTGGTCATTGTGTGCAGAGAACAGGTACACAGTGTTTAACGAGAGAGCTTAGCTGTACTCATGGCTATATTTCCACTTTTCTTCCCTGACCTAATTGCTGATAATATGAGATGGCCGCTCAGGTATGGTTTCATGTCTGCAAATAAGCAGATGTTATCTAGGTCATGTGGCATACAGTCATGCTGAAGTAATCAATAAGCAGTACCATCACCACCATTAGCTGTCCGGGCAGGAATCCTGCAGTACAACGTGCAGCTCTTATGCCTCAGCAGAGCCTCCGTGGTTATATAGTGCACCTCTTAACAGAAGGCTAACCTCCACAGCTAAGTTATACATCTATGATAGGTGGCTGACTTCCATAGTTAAATATTGCACTTGTTTAAAAAGGTTGGTTACCACAGCTAAGTAGTGATCTGCTGACAGAACAGTGACCATCATAGTTAACTAGGTTGCATCTGCCAGAAGGCTGACATCATAGTTAAGTAGCTGACCTCTTACTGAAGGATGACCATCATAACTGTGCAGTATTCTGCTGTCAGAAGGCTGACCACAGGATAGTCAGGGCATTTTCAAACCCAGGATAGCTATGAAGTGACAGATCTTAAAGGGTAATTTCTTCCTTTTCTCTACTTTGTTAAAAATCACTAGACTGATTACCATAGCTTCAGGCTTGCTCAGTAAGCTATCCATTGAATTAAATGTTATGGAAAGGCAAACACTAACCTCCGACGCTCACCACAGTCTTTATGTGGAGTTCATCCCAGTGAATTGTACTTTAAGTTGCCTATTTCAACCACACATAACTATGAAATGAAAGTAGGCAAGTTTTGCAAACACATATCCTACTGGTATGGTTAATGAGCCTTTTAGTGTTGTTGGAGATAAACCAAAGCTAGTTGTGTGCTTGGCTAATAACCTCACAGCTCTGTAACTCTGCAACTAGTAAAGGTGGATCATAATCCTGGAGCAGTTGTAGAGATGACTGTACATGTGGGTTAGATGGGGCACAGTTCCTAACATGGGTAGGGTGCTTTGCTCTCATTTCCCACCATTAGTCAGTCTTCTGTTTTTCAAATCATTATCCTTGGCCTCTGCTTCAATTGTTGTATTATTTGGCCTATATCTACCCTAACAAGTTATTTAAGTACAGAAACCTCTTAACCCCATGTTTGCTTCTGCCAGTTATTTGAATAGGCATGTTAGCATATTGCATATCTGCCTTTTTTTCTTCATTGATATTTGCATGGAGTTTGTATTTACTGGATGTATAAGACTGTTATGTTCTGCATTCAGAGCTAGAGATCTAATCATTTAAGACAGCTCTGTGTGTGCCTTATCTCTAACATGAAGTTCTATTGTTGGAGACTGTCAAGAAGCCATAACCAACTGTTATGAAGCAGCCCTCAGTGAATATTGTTGTTATTAACACCCTTTTTATTTTCTGTAGCACAAACTCCATGATCTTGCCCATTTGCCTGCATGTGAATGTGGCTGTTTGCACTGCAATCCCTAGTTCTGGAAATACAGTACTAAACTGCACTGCAGTTAAAGGAGATAGTCTTCCCTTTGCTGTATACCGTTAAAAGTATTAGTGATAGCTAATAGATGGGGATAAGCAAGTGCTGCAACATTGCTGCATTGTTGGAATCCACAAACTGTGCACAAAGGAAGAGAGTCTTTTTTTTTTTTTTTTCGTAGAAATCTGAATCCTGCCAATACCTTGTTCAACCTGATCTGCCCAACCCATGTAGACTGTCTTAGGGAAAAGGACTGAGTGCATAGAAGGAACAAAATCAAATTAGATATGAAAACAACTGCCATAATACTCAGTTTTATGCACTCGGGAATGAAAACAGAACTGGTAGGATTTTCACAGATGCGTCAAGTAGGTTTTAAATACAACCTAAACTTATATGCCTGGAGTTGAACCTTAATGGGGGATGATACATCCCAGTTTATAAACTGTCCTTTGCTGTGTCCATAAACATTAATTTTTATCTTTATTTAATACACAAAATGAGCAGGCTGCTCCCTTCTGCGTCATTTCCAGCATCAGCAATTTGTGAAAAGCTGACCTTTGTAAGAGGCACTGACCTAGTTGTAGTGTTAAAGGGCAACTGTACCTATCCGATTGATCATCAGTACAGGTTCCTTCAGAAGATTTTGAATTAATGCATCTTGACCTGAGTTGCAGGTATCGAGCACCTATTCCCAAGGCATCATCAAAGACCTTGGATAAAACTGGGGGGTTGAGCATTTATTCTAGTCATAATACAAGGGAATAATTTACATCCCCACACAATTTGACTTTGGTCACTAGTATAAAGTCAGATGTAGTAAATGAATTCCCTCCATTGCTTCTCTAAGCATGATGGCATAGCATTCATTTATTGATGTGAATGCTAGCAAAACGCACAATATGCATAACACGTGAGATAACCTCTGGTACAGCTCTCCATTAACTTCTGCAGCAAGCCATTGATTAAAATTGTGTCTATGATACATGATACATACTCTAGTTGCTTGATTCAGTGAGTTTCAGTTCATTTAAACATGTTGTATATACATATTGTTTTTATTCAGTCCATATTTGCTCAGAGTATTGAAGCATGTATTTCACAATACTGTTTATACCTTCATATGACTAGCAATAGTCACATTAAATACAAATAAGTTGCCCTTAAATTTGAAGCTGGAAATGTACCTGTTTTTTCCTTAATGCAGATAAACCAAAGCTGGACAGGAATAATACCAATAACTGAGTGTGCTGTCTAACTCATTTTAGTCTGTTTTGTCCTAGTAACCCAACCACTCTGCTCTGTGTCACAAACATAGACATTGATTCTTAGGTTCTGCATTTTATAAAATACTACACTTAACAGGATTGGGAACTATCCAGTTGTCTATTTTTGAAATCCTTGTGGGAGTTATGGTGGTAGTGAGCTGAACAGAACAGAAAACACCTCTGTGTCCTTAAGAACAGTTTCCAGCTCATCTTGCAAAATTACCAGGAATTCACAGGCCATCTGATTGCAATAATCCCTCCAGCATGTCTGAGGTGTTAACCGGGATTTGCTGCCAACGAAGCTATGCCTTGTATCTGTTGATCGAGGGGAGGTGGGTGTGGCTGGATGGTGAGTTTGTTTAGTAGGTACTGGGTTACCTCAGATGGATCCCTTCAACCCTGAAAAGAAGCAGCTTCACTTTGATTGAGATCTTCTTGGACTGATAAGCTCAAAGTGCTGTATGGAAAACTGAGGGCAACAGTTCTGTGAAGAATACTTATTTCTGCTACCTGTATAATTTCTATCACAACCCGTAACTCATGACTGTATAGGTTAGGAGGGGGAGCCAGAGTAACCAGTCAAAGTCTTTGTTATCCCTCTTGGTGCCTGCTTCAAACCACAGTCTAGTGCAGCATCTGCAACACTGCTGCTACTGCACTCATTTGCTGGTTAGTCTCTCATTCTCTTGTGCCCTCACCCATAAGCAAGTCTCACAAGGGAGTTGGTCAATATTTTGAGACATTTGCTTCTTCTCACCTGCAGAAAGCAGTCCACTTTTTCTGTGAAGGAGCCATGATCTCTGATCTGAAGGTGCTGATTTTCATCTCAATTACTTCACACTTGGCATGGAATCACACTACTGCATGCTAGACATACTGCCACTTAAAACCAAGAGAAAAATCACTATCTGTAGCAAACAGTGGTACAGCCCTTATCTCCCTAAGCTGAGTACTCTGCTGACATCCGTTTCACACTGATGTCCTTTTATGAAAATTATGAAGAGGAAGGGAGTTAGACAGGGTAGAACTGTATGATGGAACCTTGCACCGGCCTTGAATGTATTCATTTTAATTAAGAAATTATGTAAATTGCTGTCTGTCTGCCTGTCCTGTCAGTCTATCCAGAGACACGGGATATTTATGGCATGTAACAGTTGCTGTTAAACCCAATATTGTTATAACCCCTTCGTTAGGGTTTAGCTTTTATTGAACAAGGAGATATGATCCTACATTTAACCCTCTACATTACAATGGGTTATGAATGCCTCCACTGTTAGCTTGTGAGGTACAGCTGCTCTACATGTCTGAAAATCTGCTTGGGACAACAGTGCTGTCATTTTCTTGAAAAAAAAAACAGATGCATCACTTCTAATGGAAAAGAGAGAGCAACCAAATGTACAGGATGCTGCTTATAAGGAATCATTTATGACTTGCATTGGTGCATCTACCTGGGCTGCTTTTTATAGATTGTGGCCTGTTGCAGTGGGTTTCTATGAAGAAGTGCAGGTGTGTAAAAACCTGTCTAGTACTTATGAGAAAACCACTCATGACTGCAGTTACCATCTATACCTCTGTCATGTCATCCTTTTTCCACAGCCTTCTTGCATGATTCTATGTAATCAAATTATTTTTCAAATATAGTAGTTTGTATTTCTAATCCAGTGAGTTTTGTCATCCCTCTACCATTTCCCCTCAGATTCTTTTATTCCTAAATTAAGTGTTTTGAATCATGTTGGAAAAATAGGCCAAGAAGACTATAAAGATGTTCACTTCTATATCTTCAGGATAAGAAGTCGCATGCTAATTTATTCCTTTGAAATAATTCATTTTTTTGTATTTTTGTCCACAGTTCATGACTTTTGACATTACGTAGGATGCAATAAAAGTAAAATAAGTTATGTGCAATGCATAAAGGAACACCCTGAAAACAAAAATAACCAAAGTATAGTATATACAGAAAACATGAGTAGTGTAAAGCAAACATTCAGTACATTAGCAAAAACAGTGTCAAAGGCTTCTGCTTTGTGAGGCGCATTTAAGCAGAGCAGGAAGTAATCTAATGTAGCGTGCACAATGGTGGGGATGTGAGAAGATGTGAGGCTTTATTAATCATGTAGCATATAGCCAACTTTAGCTAAGAGTCTCAAAAGCAGGAAATCAGGGGAAGGAAGGAGTATCCTCAATGTTGCCTGATGTTAGGTTTAGTGGCTATTAGTTCAGTGCAGCTTTAATAAATTTATTCCAGTATGGCAGAACTCAGCATTTGGCCTAGAACTATATGGAAGCCTTATCAGTCAAAGTCAAGTCAAAGAAAACTTTGTCATTCAGAGCTGCACAGCAGTGTAGCTGAACAAAATTACCATGCTTTGTTCTCAATGCAGGAAACAGTTGCACATATAGACAGAAAAAAATTAATAAAATATCACAGTAGAAATTTAGTAAGTAGCAAATAGTAAGTAAAGTAGGATAGCAGTGATCTACACCTATCCCAGAACAGGAGACAAGGAAGACAAGGAACAATATGAAGATCTTGACAAAGTAAAATTGAAACAATAGCAGCATATCTATGATTAGACTTATTGCCAGGATCACTGATTTATGGTTCTCAAAAAATGAAATTCCGCTGTAATAAAATGAAATCTGGGAGTTACACCTGTGATTTTTTTAATGTAATTTCTGGTCCTCACCATGATGTCATTACGATTTTCTGTTTTTGTGTGTGTGTGTGTGTGTGTATATATATATATATATATATATATATATATATATATATACACACACACACACACATATGTGTGTTGTTGTTGTCTTTTGGCTTTTCCCGGTTAGGGGTCGCCACAGCGGAACTCCGGTCCACTAATGATTGGCAGTAGATTTTCACAAACACCGAGGTGCCAGCTCGACATTCAACCTTCAATGAAGGCACGCCCATTTACGCATGTCTTTTGAAATACCACCCAACCACGGGGAGGACATGCAGACTCCACACAGAAGGCACTCCCCGCACTCCAGCCGAGAATCGAACGGGAGAACCTCTTGCTGTGAGGCAACAACACTACTGCTGCACCATACGTATATATGTATATGTATATGTATATATATATATATATATATATATATATTTATATATATATATATATATATATATATGTATATATACGCATGCACACACACACACACACACACACGCGCACACACACACACACACACACACACACACACACACACACACACACACATGGAGATGGATAGATATATTTATTTTTCAAAATTAAAATGGATTCTAGGTACAGAACAGTCAAATAAGGCAAGCTTGACAGTATTGTAAATTAACATGAAAAGAAATACATGTAATAGTTCATGAGTGTTCTGGCCTAAAATAAATTCCATAAAGATCCCAAGTTTATCAATACCCTAACTGTACAATTTTGGGATTTACTTGTATTTTTCTCAGAAAAATTGAAAAGCAGTGCCAGCCAGTGTGTATTGCTGTTTAATTACTGCAGCATTCAAGTCTTTTTCTGGTCTTGATTTAGACTTTACAGGAATACAGAAGCAGTACATTAGAATTAGGGATCACATTTAGAATATTATGAGAGATGATACATCTGTTGTATTTGTACAGTTCCTGTTGCACAAGCTTTGCATGTAGAGTTTGGACTGCTGCAACCATCTTGGAAGTAAAGACCACTGAATGGAATACCAGATGTTAAGTTGTCTATCTCGCCTTCATTCTTGCTGGTTGGGATCGGAGCTGATCCTCGGCTGTGACTCGGCCATCTTCGATAGCTCAAGAGCTGTTTACTGGCTCAAGGCTACCCCTTATCCCATAATGCCTAGCGATAGCTACCCAGATCTCGTTTGCCACTTCAGCTGCGAGGGTGTCGTTTTTCCTGGCTCACTCCTCTCGATCCTCTAGGCTGTCTGATCACGATGTGGAGAGAGTAGTCAGTAGGTTGCTAAAGTCCCTGGCACTAGCTAAATTATTGTCCAGCCCTCCTCAACAGGTATCGGCTCCATCCACTTCACTTGATGTTCCTCCTCCTACTCCATTGAGTTCGGAGCCGGAGTTCGTTGGGGTTCTAGTAGTGTAACCATCGGCTCCAATAATTATATCCCCTTCGGTTCCGACATCTGCTCCGATTACCTCAGTGGTACCTTCCATCGAGGGATCTGGGTGCCAGGGCTCCCTCGTTGGCTCCGTGGGGGCGAGTGTCATTGGACCCTTGTCCGACCCCGTTCTCCCTCTTGGAGCTTCGGCGCAGGTGAGCTCGGCTCCTGCATTGGCCTCGGAGCTGTCCCCCTCGGCGCAGAGAAAGATTCCTATTTCTTCAGAACCGGATCTTTCTCTGCCTCGTGCAGGGATGCCTTTGAGGTCATGCAGAGTGTGCTATCCCCTGAGTCAGTTCCACTACCAGCCCCACCGCTCCATCCCCCGTAGTGCCTGTACCAACCTCTGCTCCTCCTCCAGACCCTATGCGTAGGGAACCGATGCTCCAGGACACCCCATTGGGTGTTTCTTCTTCTTCTGAGGCCTCCCCTGATCACTCGGAGGAGCCCCCTTGGAAGAAGAAGTGCAAGAGGAAGCACATTGACTCCCCTGAGTCTGTCACTGTTGATACAGACTTAGATGATTCAGAAGGGTCCCCAAGATCCCCCTCTGAAGATGTTTCCTTTTCGGACATCCTGAAAATGCTTAGGCAGAGGGGGAACTGGCATCCACTAGCCCCTACTGAGGATGAGTCTGTATTCCTGGATACTTTCGGTTCCCGACCTTCCACCTCCTGGGTTTCTCCGCCTTTCGATCCACTTATGACAGTAGTGGCTCGAAAGGCTTGGTCAGCTCCGGATACAGTAGAACCAACGCTCCGGATACAGTAGAACCAACTCCGAGGAGACCTGGTAAGTTCATTACAGCACCCCAGGATAAGCAATTCCTTTCTAAAGGTGTTCGTGTTGATGCCATGGTGGTAGCAGCAGCCACCAAAAAAGAGTTAGCGGAGACCTCTTCATCTATCCATCCCCCTAACAAGGAGTCTAGGATGATGGACAGATACAGGAAGCGAATGTTTCCTTTAGCGACCTTCTCCATGAGGTCACTGAACTACCTATGTAATTTTACTTGACTTCAAAGGGATCTCCTTAAAAAGCTTGGAGATACCCTTCAAGATCCTACAGCTGAGGGAGTACAAGACAAAGTTGCTTCCCAGCTAGCGACGCTTAATTGTGTAGTTAACTCCTCCATGTGGCTCATTTCCTATGCAGCTGATGGGGCGAGTAGAGCTGCGGGCACCGGTGTGGCCCTTAGGAGGCATGCGTGGACGCGGCTGTGTAACTTTGCGGAACCCTTTCGAGTGTCCTTCACCAATACCCCCTTTGATGACTCCTTTCTTTTTGGGCCACAGGTGAAAGACACGTTGACTTGGTGTGAGCAAGAAGGCAAGACTCTCTCTGCCATGGGAGTCCATTTTTCCACTCCCTCGAGACCTTACCCCCAAAGGTCAGAAGAGTGGTAAGATGTGGTTCCGTAAATCTCAGGGAGCCTTGCCTGACACGCTTAGTGAATTTTCCTCCAGAGGCAGAGGGGGAAACAGTAACAATAGATGCCACCCTCATGGCAGAGGGGGTCTGCAGAACCAGGGCAATAGAGAATCTTTCTCTGATAAGCCCTTCCAGCATCCCTGAAGGGTTGCCCGGCTGCTCACCTCTGGAGGCAGTCGGGGGAAGACTTTCACTGTACCCAAAAGCCTGACAAAATTTAACACAAGACAGATGGGTGCGGTCCATTATTTCTGGAGGTTACAAAATTCCCTGCCATCAAACACCCTTACAGTCAAAGAAAATCTTTCCAGATGTTCCACCCAATCTGACGGAACAAGCAGTAATAGAAGTTTCAAAACTGCTAGAAAAAAGAGCCATCCAGGAAGTCCCCGCAGACCAGCACGGATCCGGAACTTACTCAAGGTTCTTTTTGGCACCAAAAAAGACAGGGGACTGGAGACCGATTCTGGATCTCAGCAGAGTAAACAGGTCTGTTCAAAGAACAAAGTTTCGGATGGTCACACTACATTCCATTCTACCCTTTCTGGGTCAGGACAATTGGATGTGCTCGATAGATCTTCAGGACGCGTATTACCATATCAAGATGGACAGGCGCTCCAGGAGATATCTTCGCTTTCGGGTGGGGGCCAGTCATTACCAGTTCAGAGCTCTGCCCTTCGGTCTCACCACAGCCCCCAGGGTGTTCAACAAATGTATGGAAGTGGTCACGGCTCACCTGAGATGTCAAGGATTCCAGGTGTTTCCATATCTAGACGACTGGCTCCTCACTGCTACCACCAGGCATCATCTCCTAGAAGCGTGGGATTTTACAATCTCAATCTGCACCCAGCTAGGCATTACAAAAAATTTCAAAAAATCTGCCTTGTTGCCCTGTCAATCTATCACTTACATAGGAGCAGACTTAGACAGAAGGCATATGTTCACAAGGCTACCACTAGAAAGGGTGTCAGCAATTCGTCAGCAAGTACAAATTCTAATGCAGAGCAAAAGGATCCAAGTCAGGTACGTCCTTCAAACTCTGGGCTCCATGGCAGCTACCATTCTTCTAATCCCACTAGCGTGCTTTCACATGAGAATTCTTCAGTGGCTTCTGTTCATGCAGTGGTTTTTCCAACAGCTACCCATGACTCACATGATCCTGATCATAGAGGCATGCAAAAGACACCTTTCTTGGTGGATGGTCTCCCCACTAGTTACTCAGGACAGACCTTTCATACAACCCCCTCCGGTAGCCACAGTGACGACAGACGCCTCCCTGATGGGGTGAGGGGGCATTATCTGGGCAGGACAGTCCAGGGCACTTGGCAACCTCACCAGTACCATATGCACATAATGTCCTAGAAGTGAGAGCCGTGCTCCTAGTGTTGCAAGCTCTTCAAGACTCTCTTCCTTCCGGGACCATTGCAATTCAAACAGACAACATGTCAGTGGTGTGTTACATCAACAAGCAGGGCGGAACCAGATCCTACCCCCTGTGTTGAGAAGCACTTAGACTCTGGCAGTGGGTGATTTCCTCCTAATGTTTTCTGATTGCAATGCACATCCCTGGGAGGTCCAACGTCATAACGGACAGGCTCAGCAGAGCTATCCTCATGCCTCACCTGTGGTCTCTGAATGAGGAAGTTGCAAATCTTATTTTCCGCAAATGGGGACAGCCTTGCTGCTATCTTTTTGCCACCCCCTTCAACAGCAAATGCAGCAACTACTTCTCCTTTCTTCCGCTTCCAGGTCACATACCCAGAGACGCTCTAGTCCGCGATTGGCCTCAGGGACTTCTTTATACCTTTCCTCCATTTCCCCTGATACCGAAACTCATACAGAAAGCAATATCATTGGGTTGCAAAATGATCCTCATTGCCCCCTACTGGCCTCGACAGATATGGTTCCCGTTCCTGCACCATTACCTTCTCGATCAGCCCTGGACTCTGGACCCAATTCCAGACCTCCTGGTTCATCAATCAAGCAGGTTGCATCAATCCCTCCAAACTCTCCAGTTCACAGCTTGGTTGCTCCACTTCCAACCTTAGCCAGGCTTCCTAGCATTTCCCCAGCAGTCTGTGAGATTATTGTTTCCTCTCATAAGTCTACAACGAGGAAAACTTATGCTAGCAAATGGAAACGTTTTTCTTGTTGGGCAGAGGCTGGGAATGTGGATCCCTTCTCAGCCCCAGTCCATGAAATTCTGGAATTACTAGCACAACTGTTTCACTCCGGGTCTGCTTCCGCTACGATTAGGGTACAATTAGCGGCCATTTCTAATTTTCATGTTGGGTTGTCAAATTCTAACATTATGTCTCATAAGCTCTGTAAAGCTTTTTTGAGAGGGACATTTCTTCTTAGGTCTCCAGTGAGAGATACCCCTCCTCCTTGGGACCTTAATTAAGTCCTAACGTCCTTAATTCTGCCCCCTTTTGAACCAGCAGCATCCTGCTCCATCAAGTTTCTATCTTGGAAGACTTTCTGGTAGCTATCACTTCAGCTAGGCGTGTCTCAGAACTTCAGGCACTATGTGTTTGTCCTCCCTACCAGGTGTTTCATAAGGACAGAGTTGCTCTGAGGACTAATCCTTTGTTTCTTCCTAAAGTCTGCTCAGAAAATAATTTAAACCAATCTATAGATCTTCCTGTGTTCTTCCCAAATCATAGCAACAAGGCAGAGTACAAACACCACCAATTGGACGTTCATAGACAATTGCATTTTTACCTGTACAGAACTAAAGAAATAGGAAAGTCAGACCAATTATTCATTTCTTATGCCTTAAACAAACAAGGTCCCCCAGTTTCCAAGGTGACCTTATCTAGATGGTTGTCCCACACTATTACTTTTATTTATCAGTTAAGGAACAAAGAGTTACCTTTTAAACCGAAAGGTCATTCTACTAGGGCCTTGGCCACCTCTGCTGCCTTTCAGTCTAGGTTACCCATGGATTCTATCTGTGCAGCTGCCATGTGGGCAAACCCTCATACCTTTATTTCTCATTACAAGCTGTATATGGTCTCCCGGAGCAAAGCTGACTTTGGTTCCACTGTTCTGAAGAGTCTGTTCCACTGAGCCACCCAGGATGTTAGGTGCTAGGGACACTGTCCCAACCAGCAAGAATGAAGGCAAGGTAGACAACTTAACATAAAGAAGTTATGTACCTACCATAACGTTCCATGTTAGTTGTCTTTATCTCACCTTCTTTCTTACGTCCCACCCTCCGCCCCCCTGTCCTAGTGGACCGAGAGGAGTTCCTTTTTTTTTCACTGGCTGAGTGTTCTTTTTGTTTTCCCCTATTGATTTAGAGAATATGAGAGGTATAAGTCAACCAGTTCTTTTGACTGGTTTATCCTCTTGTTATGTCTGGAGTTAGCTATTTCAAACGAGATCTGGGTAGCTATCGCTAGGCATTATGGGATAAGGGGTAGCCTCGAGCCAGTAAACGGCTATCGAAGATGGCCGAGTCGGAGCCGAGGATCAGCTCCGATCCCAACCAGCAAGAAAGAAGGCGAGATAAAGACAACTAACATATAACGTTATGGTAGGTACATAACTTCTTTTTATTTACTGTGGTTGGGAAAATTCTGATTACCTCAAACAAACTGTGCTTAGTCTTGGCAGGTAGTCTGCAGCTATAAGTTGTCTGGTTAGCTCAGATTTTCTAAGAACACTTCTAATTGCAAATGATGTTTGCCTATGCACTGTGACTTGCAATAAAAGATTTGGTTGAGGGTCTTTATTGTTGTAACTACACTCTCTTTCTGGCATGCAATAAGATGTTATGCAGCCTGCTTAAAATGTGAAATCTGCCTTACTGAGATATGAATCCAGGATCCCTTGGGAGATTTTTCTGGTTGCTTATTAAACATCTTTGTAACTGAGTTGGGTGTAGCAGGTAGTTTCTTACATAGATGGCGACTGAAAGCATCCAGCGTTAAGTAAGTGAATTATCTAACATTCTTTGAAAAAGCAAGGAACTCTCATGACTGAATTGCTAAGAAAGAACCAGCCAAGCAGCAGTCTTTAATATTGCTATGAATGTATTTACAATGATTCCACATCCACTTTTACCTTATTCAGAATAGTGTACATCCTGCAGTTACATTTCTGTTACCATATGAGGGTACATGTAGGTGAGCTATAACCAGGTAATATTTCCATCAGATACTCAAGGCATTCTTCGCTAACTTGGGGAAGGGGGTGGAGATGTTAATGTAATAGCTGGATATTAAAAGAAGAGATTGGCCTATTACATTGATTGACCCCCCTCCTCGCCCAGTGGGATGCACTAACACTGGATCATATGTCAACCTAGACTAGTGTGAACAGCTGTGAGTCCAGTGAGAGAGCGAACATTGGGCTTGTATGTATTTTTTAAATCAAATTGCTAAATCTTGTTTTATAATTTGCTTCATAATACTGATCAGCTGCAAATTTCTGTGGTCATTCTTCATGTCACAAAGTAGATCTGAAATGGGAATCTGTTTGATCTAGTGATATCAAGTATGTGCATAGTCCTGCTATTGTCAGATACCTTATTTACAGCTTACATGAAGCACACCAGATGTTTTAAACTGAATTTTCATTTCATTTTTCCCCATAGTATATTTTTTATTTACAGACATTTTAAAAATTGTAAAATGTAGTAAGAAGACCCTGTTCTGGTATTAGTATGATCAGGTAATGACCACAGTGCAGTATGGAAATTTACTTGGGTTCCTGACCAAATTTCTTCTAGTTAGTGTGAATGCCACCTCAAGCCTCCCCTGAAAAGCTTGCATTGTACGATTAAACTGGTCAATAAAACATAAGTAAAAGTAAACAAACAATGAAGCATTACTAGTACATTCCATAATAATGAGCACTATGAATATTTTATGCATCCAGACAGTATTGAATTTGTCTGACCTAGTAGGGCTAGAGGGTTGGTAGCAAGTTGAACTAGGGAAAGTTCCCTCTTCCCAGCTACAGTGTCAAATGCATGCTACTGAATCTGTTTTTTTCCCCCCAGGCAAACCAAGATATATAATCCCTTCATCAGTTCTTTTCAGAAGGGAAAATGCCTAGTAGACCCCATGGGAAATAACTGAAATGTCCTCACTTGGTGGGCAAACCACTTTAACTGATACTTTTCAATCCAGAGAATCAGTTGATGTACCTGGAGAATCCTCTCAGATTGCTGAATATTTTACTGCTCGGAGTATATAATCGTTGGTGAGGATATGGATGTAGATTAACTGGAAGACTAAAATCTTCATTTAGTGACTCTGTTCTTATGTCAACATAAAGGTCCAGTAGAATGGCCACTGTACTGCTGCCACTGCATGCATCCTGTGGTCCTAATCCCGTTTCCTTAACTCCTGGAAAAGACACCGAAACACAAACTACTGCACTTCAGGTAGCTGCAGCTTGCTCCCCTCTGACTTGCAGAGAGCTGTTCAGACTTTTTGCCAGAAAACCATGACCTGTGATTTGGGGATACTGATTTATGCATGCTGAGGCTACACAAACAGCATCATATATAAACAACAAAAGTGCAAGTCTCAGGTCTCCAGACTGGATACTGTTGTTGCACATTGACATCCTTTCCATGAAAATCATGTACAGCAAGGGAGAAGGTACGCAACCTTTGTAGAGCCTTGCATCCATCTAAAATGTTTGTAGCTTAACACAGAAAATACTGAGGCTACTGATGGCACTCCAGTACAGATTTTTAGAGCAGTCATTGGACCAAATACTGTTATATCACCTCCCAAAAGCAATTCTGGGCTACATGCTCATAATCTTTCCCTAGCTACACAAAACATGTGTAAACCGTATTGACAAGGTCCCTAGATTCTCTCAAATATCTTTCCAAGCATAGAGTTAATCCATTTTTCCATAACCAGGACAGAATTTACTTTGCTTCTGTTGAAGAGCTGGCTCAACATTCAAATGAAATTTCTTTTCCATCAGCCTGGCATAGGCTTTCTCAGGGAAGTTGAAGAGGGTGAGTCTTCTATAACTTGAGCATACTTTCTAGTCCACCTTTTGGAATAGGGGAATACCGAACACTCAACTCTGTCCACTGTCTTCAGCATTTCTACTCAGGTTCATAGATTAGTACTAGGCTAACTGCCCTTTTGGGCCTTTTTAAGCCCAGACAATTATCCCATGTCAGAACCAAACCCTGCACCTTGTGTTTGTAAGGTAAACACCTTAACCATTATGCCAACCTATCATCCACTGCTGAAGTCTTGCTACAGAATTCATTATTCACTATAGTAACCTCATCTATTGAAATGGTTTCAACAGTTGCTTCTGATTATACCCTGTCAAAGGAGAGCAAGACTGCTGTCTTCACAAACTTCTCAGCATTTCCTTCCTCTTCCCATCAGTGTCACTAGTCAAGGCCAGTGATCATCCATCCTAACTGAGAATTCCTGCCTGCCCATTGTGAGTCACTGAATGGTTTGCTGCAACCTATTTCAGGCCATTTAAAGTCACTCTCCATGGCTGTAATAGACTTCACCCACAATTGGGGCTCTTTTTTTCTGACTGCTGCAGTGCTACCTTGCTGGCCGTTAGGTACTTTAATGGTTAAATCTAAAGACATCTCCTTCCACTGGCATTGAACTGCAGGTACCTTTGTTCAACTTGATGGCTTCCTTTACCAGTGACATCCACCACCAGGTCCATGGATTCTGACCAGTGCTTGCCCACAGATTATTGCTGCTTCCTCAGCTGTTAAGCTGTGGAACAGTGTCCATTCCATTGTCATGACACCAACCACCCAGGTGTTTGAGAAATTATTTTGAAAGTTGAAGTTGAAATCATCCCACACTGATCCATTGGCTAGGCATTCCAAGGATAATATTCTTGTAATTTTGAAACCAAATTTTAGGTTGCTAATTGCAATTACTTTTGCCTAATCCTGGATTCGCATAGCTTTTGCTTTATTATATTTTTCAGGTGCATAATTTTTGCTGATAAAGAGTGACCATTGAGTTTACAGTAGTAAAACACAATTTGCTATAAGCTGCTCTTTTTCTAAAAGTGAAAGAAAATATTATAAACTTCAGAAAATTAGGTTTGTCTGCACAGAACTGATATGTGCATCAATGCACAATAGGCTAAAGCAAAAATACAAGACAGTATCACATTTTAGCTTCATGTTCATTGAATCTCATATGGATAAAGTTCATAGTCTGGTACATTGAATCTCATGCATGTGCACACAGGGAAACATAATAGTTAGATGTCCTTTTATTCTCATGTTGCAGTATTCTCACATGTAGGATCCTCCACCTCAGGCAACCCGAATGTCTGGCACATATACCAAAGCTTAAGCCTGGTTCCTGTAAGATGCATGGAACATCACACGTAGGGACCATAAACCGTGAGTCATAAATGTGACGTCCGCATGCACAGACCTCAGAACTTCTCTGCCCCAGTCGAACATCTTCTTGCTCATTAACTTCATGTTACTGACTGCGTTAAAGATAAGTACCCTGTTGGGGAATCTTTCCTTATCTTTTGGCTAAGCTTAGGTTGCTGTTTATCTGTTGTTAGCTGATTCCGTCCATGTCGTCTAGTACGGGAAAATGCAAGTGCGGTCGGCAAATTCCTTACAAAGATATACACAACCTCTGCTTGTTTTGCTTAGGGCTGTCCCACGACCATACAGCATGTAATATCTACCAGTTGTTCATCCCTAAGACCCTATGCAGCTGTCTGGCAGCTCTCAAACTGTTTGTAGAAAACCAACGTCTGAAGCACCTTGCCCTTGATATGGATCCTGAATTGGCCTTCCAGGTGGAGCCACCTAAAAAAAAGGCCATGGTCTCTAGACCCTGACACTGCTCCTCCGACTTCTGACATGCTTCCGGTCTTGAGTCTGAGAAACGTCTAATAGTAATAGGACTGGTGACTTCAGCTGGTACCATTTCTGAAGCCACCCTTGCTTCTCGAAGCACGTCCGCACAGGTTTCTGTGATGTCTGTCTCTGCCAATGTCGGGGAGTGACCCGGTTTGCCCATATGGCCGCCATTAACCACTTTCGAGTAAGGCACTACGACCCCAGACCTGACATCTGATACCAGGCCTTTAGCCTCTCAGACATCTCATACCAGGCCTTTAGCCTCTCAGACATCTCAAAAGAAAACAAAAGACTAGGCATTTATCTCCCCATAGAGGAAGATCATCCTCACTGGCAGGCATTTTCCCAGTCACTCCTTGAGGCCTTTATGGCCCTGAGGCCTACTGCCTCACAAATTCCTGCCCTACCAACTTTAAGTCCCAGACCTCCCTCTGTTAGCTCCATACCACCTACACAGACTCAAGAGGAAAATTCTTCTTCCATTTCCTCTGATGAGTCTCTCACTTATGCCTCCCAGCTGGCCTCTCCCCTGGAATATTGCTCCCAAGATGAGGATTCCTTGAAAGGGGACTCCCCACCAGAATACATAACCTTTGGGGAAACCGTCTCCAAAATGAGGGAATATTTCAAGTGGGACTCTACCCAAATGACTGTGGTGCAGAAGAGATACTTTGAGCTTCTGCAGATGGTGTTCCCTCTCCCTCTGCTATTCCTCCTGTGATTCCTGCATACTTGGATGCGTACTTGGATGCCTTTACCTCTGCTTCCATGACCCCAGAATCCCATCCACTGCCCCCAAAAAGGCCAGACAGGTTCTACAAGGTTCCTAATGATTATAAATATCTTATCAAACCTCCCATGGCAGACCCTGCTGTGATTGCAGTGGTAGCTGAGAAACAATCTAGACAGATCCTGTCCTCTTCTCTGCTGCCATCAGGTAAGGACAGTAAGGTGATGGGCAGGTTAGGAAAGAAGATTTAAACTTCCTCAACACTGGCCTTTAAGGCCATCGGTTATCAGACTCGTATGGTAAAGTATGCCCTAGATCTAGTTTCCCAGGCCTCTAGTCTACTCTCCTCTATGCCTGACTCCCCAACTAAGCCTAAAGTTGCCTCAAAACTTTCCTTAGCAGCACAAGTAGCCAGGCATTCAGTAAATTGCAACTACAATGCTGCTGAAGCCTCAGCCAGGTCAGCTGCGTCTGCTTCTGTCTTATGTAGGTATTCCTGGCTCAGACTTCTACCTTTGCCAGATGACTTCAAAAACAAGTATGCCCCCTTAGACAACAAGTTCCTTTTTGGTAAGCAATCTGCAGAACGTTTCAAAAATCTGCAGGAAAAAAGTAAAGAACTACAGGATCTGATGTATCCATTTGTATCCCCAGTTCCTAAATTCTGTAAGAGCAACCCATCAAAACCAAACTTGGTTAGAAGGGCACCTGCACCCTCCTCTTCTTCAAAGCCAAGGAAAGGCACCATAAAACCCTCATCTGCTAGGACTGGCTCTTCTCACACTACTCCCAGGCAGCCCTTTCCAGACAGACCTAACGATGGGTGACTGCCTAAATACTCTTCACCAGCTCCTCCTTTCAGCCCGCCTCTCTCACTGTCTTTCCCAGTGGCAACAAATCACCTCAGACCACTGGAAGTGGACAAAAGGGTACTTCATGACCTGACAGGAGAAGCCTTCTCCAAAAGCCATACCCCTCCCTGCAAAAAAACAAGTCCACCTGATGCCCCTGTTCATTCAGGATTTGCTATGACAAGGAACCATAGAGAGGGTCCCACCAGGACAAGAGGGCCAAGGTTTTTACTGCAGACTCTTTCCAGTTCCAAAAAAGGATGACCCATGGTGGCCAGTCCTGGAGCTGTCCCTGCTAAACCCCTTCCTGCATGTACCTTCCTTCTGCATGCTACCCCTGCAAACCCTTCTTCCACTTTTGACACCCAGGGCCTTTATGGCCACTCTGGACCTGAGGCATATCTTCATATTCCTGTCCACCCAGACTTCAGGGGATTCCTACGATGTTCTTCATGTTTCACTGTTGTAGTCATCACATTTAGGTTATCCCTGCCAGGGTAGCCCTCAGCCGGCCCGAATACCAGAGGCTTAGTATTTCTGCGTCAGTTGCTGTCATTTCAGGACTGACGTCAGGTTGTCAGCAGTATAAGTAAGGCAACTGATGCCATTACATCAGTTTTTTTCTTGCCCTAGCTGTCAGGAGCCCCCAAGTGGGAGCCAGGTTCTGATGGAAGAACCCCATTAGTAGAAAGTAAATACCAAAATGTCCCTTGTAAGGCGAGAGAAGAAAGAAGAGGAGGATGGAGAGAGGGAGGGAAACCAGGACTGCAACAGTGAAAACACTCAAACATTTAAATTTATGGTAAGTGTACACAACTGTACTATGATGTCCTTCATGGATGCATCTGCAGTCATAACAACTGGGTTGTCCTGTCTTCAGGCAGCCCTTCGGTCGGCCGGATTCCAAAGTCCGGGTCCGGCTTCGGCTGATGTCGCACTTCACCCGACGTCATCTCTGTTGGTCTTCGGGTATAAAGGCATCAGCCGACGCCATTTTCCTCAGTCTTTCTTGCCGCGTGGCGCCCGAAGCAGAAGCTGTTCGCAAGTGCCGGTCGGTCAGATCCAGAGATTACTACTTCCGAATACTACTTCGAAGACTTCTAAAAGCTAAGTACCCGTTGGGGACTCTTTCTTGCCTCAGCCGATGTCAGAAAAAGTCAATAACTGTTTAACTTGTGGGAAACAAATACCTCATAAAGATTTCCACTCTTACTGTTTGCCTTGTTTAGGCCCAGACCACGACGTAGCAGCCTGTTCAGCCTGTGCCTCATTCAACCGACGAACGCTTAGGCGTCGGTCGGAGTTTGCTGAACAGTTTTTCGGCTCAGATTTTGCGTACATTATGCCGTCGGATCCTCCGACTACCCAGATTGTTAAAAAACGCAAAGAAAAAGACCGACACTCGCGGTCCGCGGTTTCGGCCGAAACCATGGTTAAGCAAACCGCGAGTGTCTCGGTTTCGGCCGAAACCGAGAAAACTGATCAAAGCACAGCTGAATCAATGACTACTACTGAGGCTCCTGCTACCTTACTTGAAACGGCCTCAGAAATCTTACCTACAGTGGTTACTAGTGACTTATCAGACACCATCCCTTTGGATGTCTCTACCCCAGCACGTGGTGCTGCCAGGCCTCCTGCAGCCATGTCTATTAAGGCCTTTGCCAGGGCTAAAGCAGCCAAATCTACTAAATCAGTGCCTGTTAAGCCCCCCTCTACTAGGCCCACTTCTAGTTCACAAATGTTTACTCTGGCAGAGGATTTAATATCCTTAATTAGGGGATCTCAATCTCACCCAGACAGGGCCTCTCAACCCCCAGAAAAGAGACCTAGAGCAGAGCCCCCTGAGCCTGTGTCCTCTGATGATTCCGCGGAGGACTCTGATATTACAGACCAGCCAGAGGCTCATTTCTCCAATTATGAAGACTCAGATGCTGAAGAATCCATTCCAGCTGCTTCTCCACCAGAAGAATTCTCCTTTGGGGAAACCTTACATGCCATGCGAGAACAATTCCAATGGCAGGAACAGGATTTCTCAGATTCCAGAAAGACTTAGGACTTTTCTGCACCTACCACAACACAGGCCTTTAGCTATACCTCCTGTCCTCTTTGTTGTGGACGATGCATTTAATGATGTCTGCACTGCACCAGATTCCTTACCTCCAGCCCCTGTCAAACCAGACAGATTTTACAGGGTTCCAGACACTCATCACCACTTATACAAGGCCCCACTTGCAGACCCCGAAACCATATCCCAGGGGCCTAAGGCAGCAGCCTCGACCACAGCAAAAAACCCTATTCCTTCTCAAAGGGAAGCCAGGTCTTTAGACAGATGGGGCAAAAAGGTTTACACCTCTGCTACTCTCTCAGCTAGAGCTTTAAATTGTCAGTTTCACATGATACAATACCAAGAGTTTATGCTTGATCAGTTAACTAAAAAGCTATCCTCTGATGACTCTATAGATAAGAAATATATATTAGAAATGGTAAATAACATACAACAGGTTAGTAACCATTCCTTAAAATGTGGCTATGATGCAATGGAGGCTTCATTTAGATCAGCCATGACTGGCACAGTGATAAGAAGACATGCATGGCTGAAGGAACAGGTCTTACCGGATCATGTTAAAGCTAAGTTATTAGATGCACCTATGGATAAGGCCAGTTTGTTTGGTACACCTGCCCAGCAGGTAATGAAGAAAATGGAAGAAAAGGCAAAATCTGTACAAACAGTTAAAGATTTCTTGCAGGTTCAACCCCCAAGGTTTAGCAGGAACTGGCCTGCCAAAAATTGGTCCTTTCCTGACTCCACAAGATCCCAAAGGGGCAGGAATAGACGTCCCAGAGGCAGAAATCAATCCAGAGGGGGTGCCTACAGAGGACGACAGTGGCAAGGTAATAACAGAGGCACAGACACAGCCACTGCCACTACAACAGCACAGTGACTTGTTTTTAACTCCGCCTACCAGGGAACAAATAGCAACACCATTAGGCGGAAAATTAACCTTATTTTCAAAAAACTGGCACTATATCACAAAAGACAAGTGGATTCTGCAAACCATAGACCAAGGATACCGGTTCCACTTCCACACTTTACCAGTCAAAAGAGGAATGCCAAACCTGCCTCCAAATCAAAAAACAGAAGCTCTACAGCAGATAATGCAACTAACAAAGATGAGAGCTGTGGAAAAAGTGCCAATAACAGAACAAGGCAAAGGATTCTACTCCAGACTATTCCTAGTTCCAAGAAAGGAAAAAAGCTGGAGACCTATTCTCGACCTGTCCATCTTAAATACATACATCATTGTCCCAAAATTCAAAATGCTGACCCTCCAGCAACTTCTTCCCATGCTGGGCAAGGAGTGCTGGCAGGTAACTCTAGATCTCAAGGAGGCATACCTGCACGTCCCCATACGACCAATCTGCAGAAGATACCTCAGATTTCTTGCAGGATCAGAGCACTATCAATTCTCAGCATTGCCCTTTGGCTTATCTACTGCGCCCAGAGTATTCACAAAATGCCTGGCATCAGTAATCGCTCACTGCAGACTACAGGGAATCCAAATTTACCCATACCTGGACGACTGTCTGCTACAGGGGGACAACAAAAGCAAGCTGACAACAGATTTACAAAGGGTCATTTACTTGCTACAAACACTGGGATACACAGTCAATTTACAAAAGTCAAGGCTGATACCATCCCAAACAAGGACATTCTTGGGCGCGGAACTGGACACAGTAAAACAAATGGCATTCCTAACTGCAGAAAAACAAAAAGAACTCCCTCTTTACTTCTTGGCACTAACAAAACAGAACAAGCTAACAGCAAGAAAAGTTCTACAGGCCTTGGGCTTCATGGCATCCTGCATAATCTTGGTTCCACATGCCAGACTACATATGAGAAAACTACAGTGGTACCTAAAGAATTTATGGTCCCAACACAGGCACAGCTTAGAAGCAGAAATTCCTCTAATCCCATGCCTAAAACAGGAGTTCCTATGGTGGGCTCAAGCATGCCAGTCAAATCCAGGCCTACCTTTCCACAACTATCAAGCAAGCCAAACCATCACAACAGACGCCTCAGACCTAGGATGGGGGGCTCACATGCTGGACAAATGCGCATAAGGATTGTGGACACAGGACCAGCTCCATTTGCACATCAACCTAAAAGAAATGCTGGCAGTAAAGCTGGCAATCCAAAAATTCAGACCATTCCTCAAAGCAGGACATTTGATGATAAGGACAGACAACACCACAGTCATGTGGTACATCAACAAACAGGGAGGCACTCATTCATACCCTCTATGCAGAATGACTTTGGACCTTTGGAACCTGGCGCTCAGCTACAACATCCAGTTACAGGCAATGTTCGTACCAGGAAAGGAGAATACTCTAGCAGACATGTTAAGCAGAACCACCTCGGATGCTCACGAATGGATGCTACACCGGACATCTTCAAGGCCATCTCAAAGAAATGGGGAATGCCACAGATAGATCTATTCGCTTCCCTCTCAATCACCAGCTCAAAAATTCTGCACAAGGACGTTCCACCCACTTGCATGGAAAGTGGACTCGCTCTCCTTCAGCTGGAAAGGTCTGACAGCATATGCATTCCCACCTCTTCCCTTGATACACAAGGTATTACTAAAAATCAAGGAGGAACGTCCAAGGATAACCCTGATAGCTCCAAACTGGCCAAGACAACACTGGTACCCATTGCTGAGGAGCATGTCTCGGGACAAAATATGGCTAATACCCCTGATGCCTTTGATGTTAACCCAGAACAACTACAGCATCATGCATCCAAACCTAAAAACTTTGCAACTGACTGCATGGAACATCACATAGCAGCAACTAATCCAGAGCTTTCCCAAAGGGTTAAAGACATTATCCTTGAAGCCCGCAGACCTTCAACAAGAAGGAACTATGCAGGAAAATGGAAAAGGTTTGTCATTTGGAGTGCTGAAAGAGGAAAAGATGTGTCCAATATAGACATTGCTAACATTCTGGAGTATTTGGCAGAGCTTCTACATACAGGCCTGTCCTATTCCTCCATCAAGATACATGCATCAGCTATTTCAGCAGAATACAGCTTTGATCCACCTGTCTTTTCACATCCTTTACTCAGGCAGTTCCTCAGAGGGATCAAGAATGTAAAACCTCCTAGGAAACCACCATTGCCAGCTTGGGATTTGAACTTTGTGCTGGAAAAGTTGACACTTGCACCTTTCGAACCAGCAGCAACAGCAGACCTGCAGCATCTATCGTGGAAAACTGCTTTCCTACTGGCAATAACCTCAGCAAGAAGGGTTTCTGAACTTCAGGCCCTAATGGCAGTACAACCCTTCCTAATCTTCCACCAAGATAGAGTGTCCATGAGGACTAATCCTACATTTATGCCTAAGGTGGTATCCAGAGTGTCTTTAAACCAGGCAATCCACCTACCTACCTTCTTCCCAAACCCACAAAAGAGAGGGAAAGAATGCTGCATACCTTGGATGTACATAGACAGCTACGCTACTACCTGGACAGAACAAAAGTAACAGAAAAACTGACCAGCTGTTTGTAGCCTATGCAACAGGAAGGGAAGGAAAAGCGATTTCCAAACAGACAGTCTCCAAATGGATAGGAAATTGCATACGATTCTGTTACTCCTTTCATGGAAAACCAATTCCACAGAACATAAGGCCTCATTCTACAAGGGCAACAGCCACTACCACAGCCTTCTTACGAGGAGTGGCAACCAAGGACATTATTGAGGCGGCTACTTGGACCTCCGTGCATACATTTGCCAAGCATTATAATTTACCTCTGTATTCCAGATCCCGAGCAGGGTTTGCCACTGCTGTACTGCAAGGGATCCTAACCACACCATAATCTATTCTTCCTCCTCCCTAGTTGGCTATGGTATTCTACCCAGTTGTTATGACTGCAGATGCATCCATGAAGGACATAGTACAGTTTTGTACCTACCATAAATGTAGATGTCCGAACTGGATAGCATCTGCAGTCAGGATTACCCTCCCTCCTTCCCCTCAGTGGTACTCCTAGGGTATTTACCCTCCTAATAGCTAGCTGGCGGGGGGGAGTCTCTTATGGTGTATTTGTTTGTATATATGTACATACATGCCTATTTTTTGGGTTTGCCTTCTATCTTTTGGAAACATTGGCATTTACCCAAAATTTAGCCTTCCAAGAGGGCAACTGGCATCTGGGGCAAGAAACACTGAGGAAAATGGCGTCGGCTGATGCCTTTATACCCGAAGACCAACAGAGATGACGTCGGGTGAAGTGCGACATCAGCCGAAGCCGGACCCGGACTTTGGAATCCGGCCGACCGAAGGGCTGCCTGACGACAGGACAACCCAGTTGTTATGACTGCAGATGCTATCCAGTTCGGACATCTACATTTATGGTAGGTACAAAACTGTACTTTCTTCGTGTTTTACTGTTGCAGTCATCACATTTGGGTTGATTCCCAAAGTTGAGGAAAAGAGTGGAGGCAATCCAGGCGACTAGGGGCTGCCTAGGATGTCCTGCAAGACTGCAAAGGCAAACGCTGCCCTGGATTTGGAGAAGATAGGCAGGTGATAGTGTTTGGTGAAAATGTGAACAGATGTCCAGGTGGCAGCCTCCAGGATGTCCCTGTTGGGGGGACTCATCTGAGGAAAGCTGCAGAGGTGGAGGCTGCTCTGGTGGAGTGAGTCCTGACCCCCCTTAGGGGGAGGCTTTCCGTGTTGTTTGTAACAGAAATGGACCCAGCTCCCCTTCAAGTCTTCACAGACAACGCCACAGTGAAGCGGTACATCAACAAGCAGGGGGGACCAGATCCTATTTACTGCGCAGGCTGGCCATACAGGCATGGGAGTTGGCCACTCAGTCCAGTGTAACATTGCAGGTGGTCTACATCCCATCACAAGATAATGATCAGGCAGATGCCCTCAGCAGATCATTGTCTCAAAATCATGAATGGATGTTACACAGAGATGTTTTCTTAGACATTGTCCACCAATGGGGCACTCCACAGATAGATCTGTTTGCTTCACCTCAGAACAGACAACTATGGCTATTCTCCTCAAGGCTCCTTTTAGCACAAGCATGGGGAGTAGATGCCTTCATAATCTCCTGGAAGGCGATGTTCCTATATGCTCCCCCCCCCTTCCATCTTATACAGAAGATCTTGCTGAAAATTCAGTGGGACAAACCAAAAATCTTGCTGGTGACCCCCTGTTGGCCAAGGCAGCCTTGGTTCCCCCTTCTTTTATCTCTTGCCAATGGCAATCACCACAAGTTGCCTTCACACACAACAGAAGGACTGTCAACCACCCTCATCTGCAAACACTCAACCTTACTCTGTGGGTGATAAACTTCTGATCCCTTTCACACACCTTTACTCAGAGGATGTGCTATCTGCCCTGCAGGAGGCCAGGAAACCTACTACTAGGGGATCCTATTTATCAAAATGGAAAAGTTTCTCCTCCTGGTGTCTTCTAAGGCAACTAGACCCCATCCATGTAGCTGTGCCTCTAGTTTTGGCCTATGTGTGTGAACTCCTAAAATTTGAACTTTCATACTCTTCAGTGAAAGTCCATCTGTCAGCCATTTCAGCCTGCTTACCTCTACATCCACCTCTATTATCAAGATTGGAAGTGAAGCTGTTTCTTAAGGGGTCCTGCACATCAGACCACCATCCTCCCCCTTGAGATTTTAACTTTGTTCTGGAAAAATTACTTCTGCCCCCTTTGAACCAATAGCTTCCAGCACTTTAAAGATGTGTACCTGGAAAACTGTCTTATTGGTAGCTCTCACTTTAGCAGGAAGTGTCTCAGAGCTACAAGCACTCATGGCTACTCCACCCTACACCACTTTTCATAAAGACAGGGTCTCTCTTTGTACTAACGCCTTCCTCAAGCCCAAAGTGGTCAAATAACTGTCTCTTAACCAATCTAGCCATTTACTTACCTTCTTTCCTTTGCCACAAAATGACAGTGAGTGAGTGCTCCATTCCGTAGATGTTCACAGGCAACTGAGGTTTTATCTGGACAAGACCAAGGACATTAGGAAGTCCAACCAATTCTTTGTATCCTTTCACCCAAGGGCCCTGGGGAAAACTGTATCCAAACAGACCATATCCTCCTGGATCTGCAAAGCTATATCCTTCTGTTACTCCTTCCATGGTAAAGAGTTACTCCACACAGTTAGAGCCCACTCCACCATAATGGTGGCCTCTTCAGGGGTTGTTCTTAAAGGCCTTCATACAACCACTATAGAGGCAGCTACAGGGTCTTCTGTACACACTTTCACTAAACGCTATAAATTGGATAACATCTCCGGAGTTAGGGCAGGATTTACTAAAGCCATCCTCCATGGCTTCCTGGAAACTGCTACTTCTTCCTCCACCCTTTTCTCTGCATAAGCTGTGGCGCTCTCCCACATGTGAGAATATTGCAACATGAAAATAGAAGGACATAGATTCTTCTTCTTCTTCTTTCGGCTTTTTCTCGGTTGGGGGTCACATCAGCAGATCACCTGTCCGCTCATGATTGGCAGTGGAGTTTTACAGTGTTGAGTTGCCAGCCCGGCACCCAACCTTCCACAGAAGGCACACACATGTCTGCACTCACGCCTGTCTTTGGAATGTGGGAGGAAACCAGAGCACCCGCAGGAAACCCACGCGACCACAGTGAGAACATGCAGACTCCACACAGAAGGCACCCCAGCCGAGAATCGAACTGGAGAACCTCTTGCTGTGTGGCGGCAACGCTAACCACTGCACCACCGTGGCCACCCAATAGAAGGACATAGATTAGTTGTGTAAAATCTTACCATAATCATAGATGTCCTTTTCTTCCATGTTGCAGTATTCCTTCCCCCTACAGGACCTTTTCCCTTTCTGGATGGCATTCTTCAGCTACCATTAGACTATTGTCCAACTGGGCATTCAATTCTGAGGTCAGTGTGTGTGGATGTCAAATTTATAGCCCATGGTTTATGGTCCCTACATGTGACAGCCCATGCACCTTACAGCAGCCAGGCTTAAGCTTTGGTATATGAGCCGGACGTTTGAGTCACCTGAGGTAGAGGATCCCACATGTGAGAATATTGCAACATGAAGAGAAGGACATCTATGGTTATGGTAAGATTTTAGACAACTAATATTTCTGCATGTTATGTTTTAGTCCTGTGTGAGTGATGCCAGTTCTTATCAGTCATCTCTAAACAAAAAGATAATATAGAAAGTTTAAGCATATGGAAACATTTTTAGCTTGGCATGGCAGTTTTACTGCTTTGGAATGGAAGTGTTCCAAGCTTTATAAACTACCCCAGTCCTGTGGTGTAGAGGGATATATCCCTGGCTTTCACTGAGCGTACCCAAGTTTGATTAGCCACATAGACGTTTGGAAGAGCAAGGTGGAAGGAGTGGGAATGATGCAGCTTTTGCTGCTATGCACATATGGTGGGGTGGAGGGATTTGGTGTCTCCCTCTTTGTTGACAGTGCCACTTCAGGGATAGCCAGAGGCCGGTCTCTAACAATATAGCCTTGACTGTGGAAGAGACAAGGGAGTGGGTACCAAAGCGGTGATGCCTATAGCTTTGGGAACATGGATATTCCTGTTTGAGGGACCATTGGTAGCTCCTGCAGTCATACAGGCACCTGTGCCACCTGCTAGGATTTTGGGTTATGGACAGAAGTAAAAATCTACTCATGGCTGCCTGGTTGAGTGAGCGGCTTTCAGCCCAGAGGAGAACAAATGGGAACACATTGGTGGCCATGGCAGTAGCATGGTGCTTAGAAGACATGGATGCAGAGAAAGTCCTTAGGAAAAAATGCAGAAAACGCTCCTAGGTAAAACAAAATGATTTACAAGCTATCAAAAAGAAAGTACTGTAGAATATACCTGTATAGTAGTAGTGAAGTGATAATAAAATTAACATTGTCCATTTTTGCAAATTTTTGATTGGCACAAGGCAGTTGTGTGAATTTTCTGACAGCGGAATGCATTATTAGTTTTCCAATAATAGACTTTTTCATATTTTTATTCAAATGGCTGTGCAAATGTTGTCTCATAAAATGAGTCTTCAAATTTTCTTTGCATTGACTATTTAAAAGGAGACTTTTTTTTTGGTATATTTATAAATGCATGTTACCATAAATTGAGTTTTGCTATGTTTACAAGACCAGTAGCAACTTCCATTAGTACACTATCTGAATGAAGTGGCATACTTCCTGTGACACTGACTGCTTGGTAATACAGCTGACTATGTTGTTTCATGGTAGCCAAATTTGATGTATTTTGCCATTTTCTATTTTGAAAATATGCCTTAACAGTCTTTGTGAGAACAAACCCTGCTAAATGTATGTGTGTATGTACAGCAGACATTATATTTTAATGTGTAGATACATATGTAATTGTGTGTGTGTGTGTGTGTGTGTGTATATATATATATATATATATATATATATATATATATATATATATATATATATATATACATATATATATATATATATATGTGTGTGTGTGTGTGTGTGTGTACACACATACACACGTATATATATATATATATATATATATATATATATATATATATATATATATATATATATATATATATATATACACACACACACACACACACACACACACATGCACACACACATGTGTATATATATATATATATATATATATATATATATACACACACACACATGCATATGTGTGTGTGTGTGTGTGTGTGTGTGTATATATATATATATATATATATATATATATATGTATATGTGTGTGTGTGTGTGTGTGTGTGTGTGTGTGTGTGTGTGTGTAAACATGAAACACCAAACTACCAGATATTACCCACACTGGCTTTAAATGGGCAAACTGCAAAGAACTTGTTACTTTGTTGTTTAGCTTTCTATCATTGCATTTGGGTAATCTGCTTGCAGGTTGCCCTCAGTCAGCCTGATTAATGAAGTCTTGGGTCCTGTGTCAGTTGCTGTCCCTTCTTCCATGAAGTCAGGGGTATAAAACATGCAGCCGACACCATTACATTAGTCTTTCTTGCCGGGCGGTGCCCGAAGCAGAAGCAGTTCGCAAGTGCCGGTTGGCCGACTCCTGAAAGATTTGTTTTAGAGTATCAGAACCGAAGACTTCAACTTAAAACTAAGTACCCCACTGGGGAAACTTTTTCTTGCTCCTTACCGATGTCAGTAAAAGTTAATAATTGCATTACTTCTGGAAAGCAAATACCTCATAAAGATTTTCATTCGTACTGTATTCCTTGCCTAGGCCCTGACCACGACGTACCTTGTTGTCAGATGTCCTTCAAGAATGCAACTGCAGTCCTGACATATGGGTTGTCCTGCCTCAGGCAGCCCTTCGGTCGGCGGATTCCAAAGTCTGGGTCCGGCATCGGCTGATGTCGCCTCTTCCCCAACGTCAGAGTGGCTGGGGTATAAAAGCATCCGCCTACGCCATCTTCTTCAGTCTTTCTTGCCACGCGGTGCCCGAAGCAGAAGCAGTTCACAAGTGCCGGTCGGCCAGCTCCTGTGTTTTCAGCTACCGAAGTCATCAAAAAGCTAAGTACCCCATTGGGGAACCTTTTCTTGTCTCAGCCGATGTCAGACAAAACTGAAAAAGTTAATAATTGTTTGTCTTGTGGTAAACAAATACCTCATAAGGACTTCCATTCTTACTGCCTTCCCTGCCTTGGCCCAGACCACGCCGTCTCGGCCTGTGCTGCCTGTGCTTGCTTCAATAAGCGCACACTTAGGCGCCGGGCAGAATTTGCTGAAGACTTTTTTGGGGAAAATTACTCCTATATCATGCCATTGGAACTTCCGACAGCACACGTTTCCAAAAAACGGAAGGACCGGGACCGACCTTCGCGGCCCACGACTTCCACCGACACCACGCCTAAGCCTTCCGCGGGTGCATCGGTCTCTTCGGAGGCGGTAATTCAACCGCTCCAGGCCGACGACACCGCTTTACCGCACACTTCGGTCCCAGAGGCTTCCCCGGTGCCGGTTGTTGTTTTTCCTCCTGAATCCGAAGCCCAAGATTTGACTGACACTATACCGGTGGACAAAGTTACTCCAGCACGTGGGGCAGCTAGGCCTCCTGTGTCTATGTCCATCAAGGCCTACACACGTGCTAAGGCTGCCAGCCAGGCTAAGTCTCACCCTCCTAAATCTTTTTCACAGACTCCCACTTCGGATAAACAGATCATGACTTTAGCTGCAGATCTAATTTCTTTAATCAGGGGCTCTCAGGCTCATCCAGACAGAGGTTCTCAGCCGCCTTCAGACAAAAGGCCTAGGGTTGAGCAGAAAGATACCCTTTCTTCAGATGAAGCCTCTGGTGAGTCAGGCCTTTCAGATTCCCAGGAAGAACCCTTCCCGGCCTACGAGGATTCTGATGCAGATGAATCCATTCCCTCTGCCTCTCCTCCTCAGGATATTTCTTTCGGGGAAGTGCTACACTCCATGAGAGAGCATTTTCAGTGGCAGGGCCAGGACTTCTCGGACTCCAGGAAAAGGCTTCGGACCTTCCTTAAGTTACCCCAGCACAGGCCTTTAGCTATTCCCCCAGTGTTAGATGTATTGGATGATGTCTACTCAGACTCCAGTACTTCACCTGATTCTCTCCCTCCTGCTCCTGTCAAGCCTGACAGATATTAGAGGGTTCCTGAAACTCATAAGCATCTCTTTAAGGCCCACTCTGCTGACCTAGAAACTATTTCACAGGGGCCCAAAGGAGTGGCCACTTCCACGACCAAGAATCCTTTGCCCGTAGACAGGGAAGCTAAGTCCCTGGAGAGGTGGGGTAAGAAAGTTTATACCTCTACCACCCTTGCCATGAGGGCTCTTAACTGTCTTTTTCATATGTTTCAGTATCAGGATTTTCTGATGGATGATTTGCAGAAAAAGTTAGCCTCTCCTGAGCCTTTAGATAGAAAGGCTTTGCAGGATTTGGTTCATAATACTCAGCAGGTTAGCAATCATTTTCTTCAGTGTGGTTATGATGCATTGGAAGCTTCATGTAGGGCAGCTATGACAGGGGCTGTCATACGTAGACATGCTTGTTTGAAAGAACAGTCATTGCCAGACCATGTTAAAGTAAAGCTTTTAGATGCACCTCTGGAAAAAGACAAGCTATTTGGTGCTAATGCACAGGGTGTGTTGAAATCAATTGAGGAAAAGGCTAAATCAGTACAAACAGTCAAAGATTTCCCCCAGGTTCAGCCACCAAGGTTCAGCAGGAATTGGCCTTCGAAGAATTGGTCCTTTCCAAACACTGACAAGTTTCAAAGGGGAAAAAGCAGGCATGCTCGAGGTAGAGGGCAGTACCGAGGCTCCTACAGGGGCCGCCAATGGCAACCAACTAATCAGAGAAGTGGCGCAGGGACTCCCACTGCTCCACAGGGACAGCCACAATGACTTGTCTTTGACACCGCCGACCAAGGCTCAAAAAGAAGCTCCTTTAGGTGGAAAGTTATCCTTATTTTCAAAAAATTGGCACATTTTTACAAAGGACGGATGGATTTTGAACATAATAGACAAAGGTTACAGGTTCCACTTCCATACCTTACCAACAAGACAAGGCATGCCAAACCTGCCACACAATCAAAGGGCAGAGGCACTCATACAAGTTTCAAAGCTGCTACAAATCAAAGCAATAGAAAAGGTTTCTCCTCAGGAACAAGGCCAGGGATTCTACTCAAGACTGTTCCTTGTTCCAAGAAAAGAAAAGCAATGGAGACCTATACTGGACTTGTCCGTTCTAAACACTTTTCTCATTGTGCCAAAATTCAAAATGCTGACGTTACAGCAAATTCTTCCCATGCTGGGCAAGGGGTCTTGGCTGGTTACTCTGGACCTCAAGGAGGCATACCTGCATGTCCCAATCAGACACAGCTGCAGAGGATACCTCAGATTTCTTGCAGGGTCAGAGCATTATCAATTCTCAGCATTGCCTTTTGGCTTATCTACTGCACCCAGAGTATTCACGAAATGCCTGGCATCAGTAATTGCACATTGCATACTTCAGGGGATACAAATATACCCTTATCTGGACAACTGCCTTATACAAGAGGACAGCCAGCAAGCCTTGATAAGAAACTTGGACTATGTCATTCACTTACTACAGGCTCTGGGATACACAGTCAACATTCAAAAATCAAGACTACTGCTATCCCAGCAAATAATATTTCTAGGAGCCAAACTGGACACAAATTCACAAATGGCTTTCCTCACAGAAGAAAAACAGGAACAATTACCAGATTACTTCAAAAGCCTAGCAAAGCACACCCAGATGACTGCAAGGAAAATCCTGCAGGCCCTGGGTTTCATGGCATCTTGCATTCTCCTGATCCCTCTGGCAAGACTACACATGAGAAAATTACAATGGTACCTAAAAAGTCTATGGTCTCAACACAGCCACAACTTAGAAGCAATTATTCCACTCATTCCATGTCTACAAAAGGAATTTTTGTGGTGGGCGCAAGCAAGCCAGCTAAACAAAGGCATGCCTTTCAACAAACCTCAAGCAAGCCAAACCATTACAACAGACTCCTCAGATCATGGATGGGGGGCGCACATGGAAGGCAGATGCATTCAAGGGCAATGGGCTCCCCGGGAATTGCATCTGCACATCAATCAAAAAGAGATGCTGGCAGTGATTCATGCAATCGAGGCCTTCGGAAAATTTCTTCATCAAGGTCATCTGCTAATAAAGACAGAAAACACCACTGTTATGTGGTACATAAACAAGCAGGGAGGCACTCATTCTTACCCCCTTTGCAGACTAACAATGACTCTTTGGCAAAAGTCCCAGTTTGTTCCAGGCAAGGACAATATTCTAGCAGACAGTCTAGGCAGAAACATTATGGACCCCCACGAATGGATGTTGCATCCAGACATTTTTTCACAAATAACTCCTGCATGGGGAAGGCCGGACATAGACCTCTTCGCCTCACACCACAATCATCATCTGAAAAAGTTCTGCTCAAGGACACACCATCCTCAAGCCTGGAGAATAGATGCTCTCTCCTTCAGTTGGAATTCTCTAACAATCTATGCATTCCCGCCTCTACCATTAATGACCAAGGTGTTACTGAAGATCAAAGCAGAACAACCGAAAGGCGTTTTGATAGCTCCAGACTGGTCAAGACAACACTGGTACCCTTTACTAAGGAGCATAACTCGCACCAAACCATGGCCCCTGCCTCTATGGCCTCTGCTTATAACTCAGCATAATTACAGGACTGTTCATCCAAACCTGCAAACATTGCAACTGATAGCTTGGAGGGTTACATGACTTCTCCCCATATTTCTCTCTCCAAAAAAGTTCAAGAGATCCTACTGGAAGCACGAAGGCCTTATACCAGAAAAACTTATTTAGCCAAATGGAAGAGGTTCAGCATCTGGAATGCCAACAAGGGTCAGGATGCATCAGTAATGAACATCCCTCAGATTCTAGAATACTTGGCAGAAATGTTTCACAATGGCCTTTCATATTCTTCCATAAAAATACACGCTTCAGCAATTTCAGCAAAATACAACTGTGATCCACCAGTGTTTTCACATCCTTTGCTAAGACAGTTTCTAAGGGGGATAAATAATATCAAGCCTCCAAGTAAACCACCAGTGCCTGCATGGGACCTCAATTTCGTCTTGGAAAAATTAACTCTTCCTCCTTTTGAGCCAGCAGCATCTTCAGAATTGCAATTCCTCTCCTGGAAAACAGTTTTCCTGTTAGCAATTACTTCAGCAAGAAGAGTCTCAAAGATACAGGCCCTCATGGCAGTACCTCTATTTCTCATTTTTCATCAGGGCAGAGTTTCTTTAAGAACCAATCCCTCATTCATGCCAAAAGTGATATCCAGGGTTTCTCTAAACCAAGCAATTCACCTGCCTACTTTCTTTCCCAATCCTCAAAATAAAGGGGAAAAACTTCTGCACACTTTGGACAGACACAAACAATTGCGCTATTACTTGGATAGAACAAAGGCCAACAGAAAGTCTGTCCAACTATTTGTAGCTTACGCTCCTGGAGTACAAGGGAAGGCAATTTCCAAGCAAACAATTTCAAAATGGATTGGAAACTGCATCAGATTCTGCTACTCTTTCCATGGAAAAGGTGTGCCAGCCAATATCAGGCCACACTCCACCAGAGCTACAGCCACCTCCACAGCCTTTTTAAGAGGGGTGGCTACAAAGGACATTCTAGAAGCTGCTACATGGAGCTCCATGCATACATTTTCCAAGCATTACAACCTGCCATTATATTCCAGATCCCGAGCAGGCTTTGCTTCTGCAGTCCTGCAGGGCATTGTAGCTACACCATCATTATCTTAGATCCTACCACCCCCAGCTTGGCTATGTTATTCAACCCATATGTCAGGACTGCAGTTGCATTCTTGAAGGACATAGTACAGTTTTGTACCTACCATAAATGTAGATGTCCGATAGATATGCAACTGCAGTCAGGTTTTCCCTCCCTCCTACCCCTCTGTAACTATCTTTTTGGGTCCACTCCCTCCTTTTTCATATTAGCTGGGGATAGTATTTATGGTGCATCTGTTTATTACTGTTGTGCATGTCTGGAATTTTATCCATTCACTAAATTTAGCCTTCCTTGGAGGGCACCTGGCATCTGGGGCAAGAAACACTGAAGAAGATGGCGTCGGCGGATGCTTTTATATCCCAGCCGCTCTGACGTCGGGGAAGAGGCGACATCAGCCGACACCGGACCCAGACTTTGGAATCCGGCCGACCGAAGGGCTGCCTGAGGCAGGACAACCCATATGTCAGGACTGCAGTTGCATATCTATCGGACATCTACATTTATGGTAGGTACAAAACTGTACTTTTTGTGCTTTATTTAATCAATGCACTATCCGTCGTTGGTATATTTTTGCCTCTAAATATTTCGGTTCTCAATTTAATTATCCAGAAATGTAGTCCGTTAGCCATCCGACTACCGGGGTTTCGAAAAAATGCAAAGACAGAGACAGGCCGATGAGGTCCAAAACTGCCGACGATGCTTCTCCTAAGCCAGTCGCCAGTTCGCCGGTACTAAGTGAGGTGCTTTCGCAGACGCTGATACCCACTACTACTGATTTACAGGCCTCTACTGAGACCCATTCGGAGTCCGGTATGCTACGAGATACTTCAACTATGGAATCCGCGGATGTCTGTACCTTGGATGGGTCTGGAGCCGCTATGCAGGCACCGTTTTCTGAGGGTGTATTCAGGCCTACAGACTTGCATATTAATTCGAAACCGCCTTCATTACTAAGGCCTAAATCTCGATCCATGTCTAAAAAACCGACACCCAGGCCACATGCTCAGGCCCCTATGCCTAAAAAACAAATGATAAAAATGGCTGAAGCTCTAATTACTCTAATCAGGGGTAGTCAACCCCCCCCCCCCCAGAGGCCTAGGGCTGAGCTTGATTATGAATCTTCTGATCAGGATTCTGTTTCTTCTGACTCTTCTGATGACCTGGACTTATCTATACCTGCTTATGAGGATTCTGATACAGAGGGTTCCATTCCATCTGCTTCCCCTCCTCAGGATTTTTATTTTGGGGAAGCTTTACATACTTTAAGGGAGCATTTCCACTGGGAACACCATGAATTTTCTGATTCTAAAAAGAGGCTTAGGGATTTCCTTCTTCTACCTCAGCATAGGCCTTTGGCTATACCTCCTGCACTAGACATTGTTGATGTGTTCTCGGAATCCAGTTTGGCCCCTGATTCCCTGCCTCCAGCTCCTACTAAACCTGACAGATACTACAGGATTCCTGAGTCCCACAAATTCCTTTTCAAAAATTATGTTGCAGATCCAGAGACTATTTCTCAGGGGCCCAAGGGCATTAAGGCTTCTACTGCTAAAAATCCTACCCCTTCTGATAGAGACTCCAGGGCGCTGGATAGATGGGGTAAAAAGGTTTATACTTCTGCAACCTTGGCAATCAGAGCTTTAAACTGTCAATTTCATATGTTATGTTAAAATATCAACAGCATATTATTGGACTGCTTGAACAGAAAATGATGTTGATTCCTGACTGTGTGGAAAATAAAGATTTACAGGATTTAATGCATTCTGTTGAACAAGTTGGAAAACATACTTTGCAATGTGGTTTTGATTCTTTAGAGGCCTCTTGCAGGGCTGCTGTTACTGGGTCTGTGCTTAGAAGGCATTCTTGGCTTAAGGAGCAATCTTTGCCTGATCATGTTAAAGCTAAATTGTTGGATACTCCTTTATATCAGGACCACCTGTTTGCCAACAAGGCTGAAGAAGTTCTTAAAAAGATGGAAGATGAAGCTAAATCTATGCAAACAGTTAGTTTTTTTACAAGTGCAACCTCCAAGATTTAGTAGGCACTGGCCTACTAAAAATTGGTCCTTTCCAGTCCCTTCCAGGTCTTCTCAAGCCAAACCCAGACATGGCAAAAACCCCAGGTTTCATTCCCAGGGAACTCTCAGAACTAAGCAGTGGGGGGCTTCCACTTCCAAATCTGGAAATAACAAGACACCCACTATGGTAAACAGTCTCAATGACTTCCTTTTAACATTTCCAAGCACTTCTCTTTTGACCACCCCTTTGGGGGGAAAGATTGCTCTTCATGTAAAGAACTGGGAACTCATAACCCAGGACCAATGGGTTTTAAATATAGTGTCCCAGAGTTACAGATTTCATTTTCACACATTGCCAACACCAAACGGGTTGCCAGATCTGCCCCCAAATCAGTGGGCAGAGGCTCAAAAACAAGTACTTTCCCTCTTAAACATGGGGGCTATTCAACTGGTACCAGAAGAGGAAAAGAGACAAGGTTTCTACTCCAGGCTTTTTCTGGTACCCAGAAAAAACAACTCATGACATTCAATCCTGGACCTGTCTACTCTAAATACCTTTCTGGAGATTCCAAAATTCAAGATGCTGAACTCTTCACCAATTACTTCCTATGCTAGGCAAAGATGCCTAGTTGGCAACTCTAGATTTAAAAGAAGCATACCTGCACATCTCAATCAGGGAATCTTGCAGAAGATACCTACAATTCAAAGCAGGCTACTCGCATTATCAATTCTCTGCACTGCCCTTTGGCTTGTTTGCTGCGCCCAGGGTATTCACAAAGTGCCTGGCTCCAGTTATTGCAATTTGCAGGCAAAGAAATATTCAAATATACCCATACCTAGATGATTGTCTAATTCAGGCAGAAAACCAGGGCATACTTTTAAATCATCTGGTGTTTGCAAAAAGGGTTCTAACTTGTCTGGGGTACACCTTAAATGAAAATAAATCACAACTGGTACCCTGTCAATAAATTACATTCCTGGGTGCAAGCTTGAATACAACTGCCCAGATGGCTTACATCACGCCAGAAAAGCAAATTCATTTGATGACTTATTTCAAACAAGTGGCCACAAAAACCCTGCTATCTGCAAGACAAATACTGCAAGCCTTGGGGTTCATGGCCTCCTGCATTTTTCTAATTCCATATGCATGACTGCATATGAAGAAACTACAGTGGTATCTAAAAAGTCTATGGAGTCAACATTCTAACAGCCTGGAAACAATGATTCCTATCATACCTTGCCTATGCATGGAGTTCCTCTGGTGGGCAGAGGCCTGCCACCAAAACAAGGGACTACCATTCACACTACACCCTGCCGCCCAAACCCTAACTACAGATGCATCAGACTATGCATCGGGGGTTCACCTGGCAGAGAAGTGCATTCAGGGCAAATGGAACCCAAATCAAATGCACCTACATATCAATCAAAAAGAAATGCTAGCTGTACAGAATGCTCTGACAGCCTTCAAGGACTACATTCTTCTACGTTCCTACCCCCTCTGCAGACTTGCCATGGCTTTGTGGAACACAGCGTTGAACTACCAAGTGCACCTACAAGCTCAATTCCTGCCAGGAAAACTGAATACACTGGCAGACGGACTAAGCAGAAACCTCATAGACCCACATGAGTGGAAACTGGAACCAAGGATTTTCAACATGTTGACAAGCGAATGGGGGAGCCCAGACATAGATCTATTTGCCTCCCCCCAGAACTACCAGTTGGACAAGTTTTGCACAAGGACTCCACACAAACAAGCCTGGAAAGTGGATGCTCTGTTCTTCAGCTGGAAAAGCCTATCAGTCTACGCCTTTCCACCGCTGCCTCTGCTCTCCAAAGTTCTACTAAAAGTCAAACAGGACAAACCATGGATGATCTTGATTGCTCTAGACTGGCCGCGCCAACACTGGTACCCCCTCCTGCGCAGTGTGTCGCAGTTATCTCCATGGCACCTACCTCAGACCCCTTCCCTGCTGTCTCAGCAGGACAACCAAATTCTGTACCCTCAGCTTCCAACATTGAACCTTGCAGCCTGGCTAATCACTTAAATTCACCCTTAGCATCCCTCAGCAAACCTGTGATGGATGTCATCTCAGAGGCAAGGAAACCTAGTACTAGAAAATCTTATGCTGAAAAATAGAAAAGATTCTGTGCCTGGAACCAATCTCAAGGGATGAGCACAGCAGCGCCCAATTTACCTCAGATTTTGCAATACTTAACTGAGATGCTTCACAAGGGCCTCTCCTTTTCTTCCATTAAAATCCATGCCTTAGCCATTTCAGCTCATTATAACACAGGACCTCCCCTCTTCTCTCTTCCTCTGCTCAAGCAGTACCTCAGAGGGGCCAAAAACTTGAGACCACCCAGCAGAGCTCCAACCCCTGCCTGGGATCTTAACATTGTATTTGAGAAACTCACTCTACCTCCTTTCGAGCCAGCTGCTACTGCAGACTTAAAATATCTTTCTTGGAAAACAGCTTTCCTTTTAGCAATCACTTCAGCTAGAAGGATATCTGAATTACAGGCTCTTACGGCAGTGGAGCCGTTCATCATCTTTCATGCGGACAGGGTGTGACTCAGGACCAATTGATCCTTCATGCCCAAGGTGGTATCCAGTGTGGCTCTTAATCAGTCCATTCATTTGCCAACCTTCTTTCCCAATCAAAGTGGAATGGATTCTGCATTCTTTGGATGTGCACAGACAACTTATATTCCTCTTGGACAGGAATAAACCTCGAAGAAATTCAGAACAACTGTTGGTAGCATTTGCAGCAGGGGCAGAGGGGAAGGCTATTTCAGAACAAACCATTTCTAAATGGATAAGCCATTGCATTCATTTCTTCTATAAGCACCATGGAAAACCTATCCCCCAGGGGATTAGATCTCACTCCACCAGGCCTGCATCTACTTCTGCAGCCCTCCTCAGGGGTGTTCCTACCAGGGACATCCTAGAAGCTGCTACTTGGAGTTCTGTACATACTTTCACCAAGCATTATCATTTGCCAGTTTTTTTCTAAATCCAGAGCTGGCTTTGCCACTGCTGTCTTGCATGGCCTTATTGCTGCCCCTAATGCTATATAAACTCCTCCTCCCAACCATAGCTTTGGGAATCTACCCAAATGTGATGACTGCAACAGTGAAACATGAAGAACATAGTACAGTTGTGTACATTTACCATAAATATAGATGTTCGAGTGTATTCACTGTTGCAGTCCTGGTTACCCTCCCTTCAGCCCCCTAACTTCTTTTGGCTATACCTCTACTTTCTGTTACTATGCTTAAAAGCCTTTTTGGTGTATTTGCTTTTTTGTTGGAGGTATATCATTGTACTTTTATATTTAATTACTTCCCATTAGGGGGGCACCCGGCATCTGTGGCAATAAACAATTGATATAATGGTGTCTGCTACATGTTTTATACCCCTGATGACCTGACATCATGGAAGAAGGGACAGCAACCGACGCAGGACCCAAGACTTTGTTAATCAGGCCGACTGAGGGCAACCTGCAAGCAGATTACCCAAATGTAATGACTGCAACAGTGAATACACTCGAACATCTACATTTATGGTAAGTGTACACAACTGTACTTTACCATTAGACTGGTTGAAAGTGGTACCTGTAATGGTCCACACTGCTTAAGTTTGACAGTTGTGTGAGAAGTGATGATCCCCAGGGGGAAGGGAAATTTGCCCCTTCCCTGGGGATCATGCACCCTTTCAGTTAGTATATATAATTGGCAGGGGTGTGGGATTTGCAGACCCCCCCACATGGATGGTGCCTGAAGGGGTGATGGGGTGGTTGCCTTCCCTGCTCAATAAAACACTTTATCTTACTTTAGCATGCTCTGAGGAGTGACCTTGGCACATGCATAAAATGGTGTCGGTGTTTTTTTATTTATTTATTTTATTTAATTTTACATTTGTTTACTGGGAAAGTCTGACTGGACATGTGTCCTTTTTCAGCAGAGGCCCGGAGAGAAAAGCTCCACATTGTATGTACGGAATTACAGTACACTTAAAGGTCCACAGTGAACACACATAATTAGAAGTATAGCCAAGTACAAAAGTTAGACAACTGACTCAGCTCAGTTTGGACAACAGTTATACAAAATGCATAATAATGAGTTGCAGTACACTATGGGTTTCATAGGTTCATAGGTAGGTATTAGGCTTTCGGCCCTAGGGCCTATACAACCTAGCCATAATGATTCCCTGGCTATTGCTTCCCACAAATATTTACTTTCCTGGACCCCTGTCTGGCAGGGTTACTGATGTGATCCCCGGGGTGAATTTCCTATCTCCCATCCATTCGTCAAGGTTCCTCTTGAAGAGGGCCATTGAGACGCTCTGCCTGACATGTTTGGGCAGCCTATTCCAGAGAATGGGAAGTCTCTGGGACAGGAACCTACCCCTCCAGCATGTCCTATTCATCGTGATGACAAGGTTAAATTCCCTGGAGCGTATGGCTCAGAGGGATTGGGATTTCTTAAGTGTAGCTTGTCCAACAACTCTGGGATTGACATGGCCTTGTATGTTAGGCAGAGATCACCTCTGAGTAGGCGATATGCGACAGAGTATAGCTGGAGTTTCTTTAGATGGTCAGCATAAGCCATCTGCTTTAGGCCTGTGATTCTTTTTCTGAGGTATTTCTGAGGCCTTTCTAGTTGTTGCAGATGTCTTGTGAGGTACATACCAAACGGGGCATTGTATTCTATAGTGGGTCTAATGAGGGTTGAGTACAGAGGGACAATGACCTCCTTTTTTGTGGATGAAAAGCCCTTAGTGATGAGGTGTGCCATGTAGAAGGATGTTCTAACTGTTGCGGCTATGTGGTTATCAAAGGTGAGACCACTGTCCACCTGTGTCCCTAGGTCTCTTATCACACTTTCAGTGTTTAGTGTACTGCCACTTATGTGGTAGTTCACAGGTACGTGTTTTTTCCCAAAGGGGACAAGTGTACAGTTTTTGGCATTGAGCTTGAGCCCATGACTCTGGCACCAGGCATCTGTTTCTGTAAGGCCCTTTTGTAGTATATCCACATAATTTGGGGATTCAGTAATGGCTCCCAGATTGCAGTCATCTGCAAACTTTGTAAGCCAGAGTCCTTTAGTGTTGGCCTGTACTTCAGAGAAGTAGATGCCAAACAAGAGTGGTCCCAGGACAGAACCCTGCGGTACACCACTTGTCACTTGTCTGGAGCTGGATTTGGAGTCGGCTACTTTTACAGTGTGTTTTCTGTCAGTAGGCCACCCATCGAGTGATGTAGGGATTAATGCCCAGCGTAGTAAGTTAATCTATGATTCCAGAGTGGAGGATACTGTCGAACGCCTTGGCGAGGTCCAAGTAGGCTGTGTGAACCACCTTACCCTCATCCACAGCTCTGAAGACTGATTTGAAGAAGTTGATCTGGTTCAGGAGGCAAGATCGACCCCTCATGAACCCAAACTGGGTGGGTTCCAGTGTTTGAAGGTTGCCAATGTCTTTTTTTATAAGTTCCATGATAATATGTTCCATGGCCTTGCAGATCAGGCTCGTCAGACTGATGGGACGGTAGTTCCCGGGATCCAAAGTGGATCCACCCTTGTGGAGTGGGATGACTGTAGCTGTGTGCCACTCTGTGGGCAGGAAGGCTGAGGTGAGGCTATGATTAAACATGACACATAGGTGAGGTGCCAGTTCATTTTGTAGTTCATGCAGTACACAGCCCGGGATGTCGTCTGGTCCCATGGATGCTGCATTCTTGGCTTTAGAGAGTGCGGTTTTTACCTGAGTAGCCGTGATTACTGGAATTTGGCATTCTTTCAGTATTAGGTTCATAGGTAGGTACTAGGTATCTGCCCTAGGGCATTTATAAGCCTAGCCAGAATGTGTTGGCTTTCGCCTCCCTTTTAGACTAGATTCCTGAGCCACTGTCCAGCAGGGCCATAGAAGTGATCCCGGGAGTAAATTTACGATTTCCCATCCACTCATCAAGATTTCTCTTGAAGAGGGTCAGCGAAGGGCTCTGCCTAACATGGACAGGGATTCTATTCCAGAGCAAGGGAAGCCTTTGGGATATGAATCTATCCCTCCAGCATATCATATTTATTGTTGTGCCAAGGTTTAATGGAGTGTGTAGCTCTAATGGATTTGGTTTTCTTGAGGTTGAGCATGTCCAACAATTCTGGGTTAGACATGGCCTTGTACGTCAGGCAGAGATCGCCTTTGAGTAGGCGGTAAGCAACTGAGTAGAGCTGGAGTTTCTTTAGTCGAGCTGCATAGGGCATCTGTTTGAGGCCCACGATCCTCTTGGTGAGATATTTTTGAGGTCTCTCCAGCTGTTACAGGTGTCAGGTAAGGTACATCCCAAATGGGGCATTGTACTAAATTATGGGCCTGATGAGCGATGAGTAGAGGGGCACAGTGACCTCTCTTGATCTAGATGGTGAACCCTTTTGTGATTAGGTGAGCTATATAGAAGGTTTTTCTAACCACTTTGGCAATGTGATTTTCAAAGGAGAGGCTACTATCTACTTGGGTCCCCAGATCCCTAATTACATCTTCCATACTTAGTGGATTACCTCCTATGTGGTAGTTTGTGGGCACTTTGTTTTTCCCAAAGGGGATGACTATGCACTTTTTGGCATTTAGCTTGAGGCCATGGTTATGACACCAGGTATCCGTCTCCGTAAGTCCCTTCTGGAGGATGCTTGTGTCAGCCGGTGAGTCGATTATGGCTCCCAGTTTGCAATCATCTGCGAACTTGGTAAGCCACAGTCCTCCCGTGTTTGCCTGTACCTCAGAGAAGTATATACCGAACAAGAGTGTTCCCAGGACTGAGCCCTGTGGGACGTTACTTGTAACCGGTTTAGAGTCAGACATGGCACTCGTGACTCTGACCGTGTGAGTTCTATCTCTGAGCCAGTTTGCAACCCATCTTGTGACATATGGGTTAATATTTAAACTGGTAAGCTTATTTATGATGCCAGAGTGGGGCATTGTATCAAAGGCCTTTGCGAGGTCTAGGTAGGCTGTGTGGACTACCTTTCCCTCATCTATGGCTTTGGTTACTATTTCAAAGAAGTCAACTAGGTTTAAGAGGCAAGATCTGCCTTTAACAAAGCCGAATTGGGTAGGGTCCAGTGTTTGGAGGTTCCCAATGTCTTTGTTTATGAGATCCATGATGATGCGCTCGATAGCCTTGCAGACCAGGCTAGTCAGGCTTATAGGGCGATAGTTCCCGGGATCCAATGTGGTGCCACCTTTGTGGAGTGGGATCACTGTTGCTGTATGCCATTCTTTGGGTAAATAACCTGTGGTAAGGCTGAGTTGGAACAGTGAATTTATGTGAGGGTTTAGTTCATTTTGGAGCTCATGTAAGATGCAGCCCGGGATACCATCCAGTCCCATTGATGCTGTGTTTTTTACCTTGGAGAGGGCTGCTTTCACCTGTGTGTCTGTGATGTCTGGGGGACTGCATTCTTCTAGGATAGACACTGGCCCTTTTGGGGGAAGGGGGGATAAAGTTTGCACTGAACCTGTCCACCAGGATGTTGGCAATGTCAGTGTGTTCAGTGTATTTTGTGCCATTTTGCACCAGCTCAGAGCAGATCTGAGAGTTGCCACCCAGATTCTTGACGTAGCTAAAGAATGCATTGTGATTATCTTTAGAGTCTTTGGCGATTTTTCTTTCAAAGCTAGCCTTTGTTGATTTTATCAGGGATCGAAGTTTCTTGCTAGTACTGATCAGGGATGCCTTCCCTTTTTGGGATTTTGCCTTATCATGTAATAGTTTCCTCCTTCTGTTGTATAGCTTATTTATGGCCGGGATCCACCAGACTCGTCTCCTCTTTTTGGAGGAGTGAGTCTTAGTTTTACTTGGGATGGCACGATCCATGCATTCCTGTAGGTGCTCATAGAGTGCATTTGTAAAGGATTCTGCGGTGTGGATAGCATTTTCCATTAGCCCAGGGGCTTTGAAACATTCCACCTCATTCTTGAGAAGTGTGAAGTTTGCTTTTGAGAAATTTTTCACAGTGGTTTCCTTGGCTGAGGGTGGGGTCAGGATGTGGATGTTCATTGTGATTAGTTTATGGTCTGATCTTACCAACGAGGGGTTTACCTCTGGTGTGGAACATTGAGCTCCCATGTTGGTGATGACCAAGTCCAGTATGTTGTCCCCTCTTGTGGGAGTGGTGAACAGTTGTTCCATGGCATTTGAGTTTATAAACTCCAGGAACCACTGGGCGAAAGAGTTGGGACTTGAGTAGTTTTCCCAGTCAATGTTTGGGTAGTTGAAATCCCCCAATATCATGGTGTTTGGTGAGACCTTCATATTCTCCAATGTTCTCAGGAATGCCGAGTGGGGGTCCTGAGACAAGGTTGGTGATCTGTATCAGGCTACAAACTGAAAAGCAGTTTTACCTACTGTTAGTTACACATACTCGTGCAGTGCCACTAACCTGGAGGTGTGTGTATCCTTGATGAAAATGGATACGCCTCCGCCTTTAGTATTTTGGTCCGAGTTCTGGGGCCGAAAATAATGGTACGAGTTGAATCCTGGTAGTGCTGGGGTGCTCTCTGGGGCATTGAACCAGGTTTCTGTTACTGCACAGATATCGATTTTCTCCATACTGAGGAGTGCCTCGAGTGCATGCATCGTGAGGTTTAGACTTCTGGCGTTGAGTAGAATTACCCTTAGTTTTTTGTTTCTGGTATTGTCTATGGAGGTGGGTTTGTCTTTTGAGCCTTGCCTAAAAAAGGCACTATTGGGGTGGCAAAAGCCTTAGCCAGTCTTCGAAAGCCTAAGGGTGACAGGTGCAAGCCGTCCCTGGTGAAGCAACGTGGCTTGTCGAGCATGTCATCCCAGGCTGACAGACACTGGATCCCCTTTGAATGACACCAATAGCTTAGCCAATTGTTAAAATTGATCATTTTGTCTTTGTACTGTGGCATCATTCTTGGTGAGGGCAAGATGCTACTCATGGTCAGGGTCATACCGGCCTGGGCTACATGATCAGAGAGCTCCTCTATGTCTCTTTTCATGTAGTCCAGGGAGGTACGTCTCAGGTCATTCACACCGACAAGGACAATGACAGAGTCATATTTGTACCTGCTGTAGAGCGACCTGAGTGCTTGTGTTATGTGGTGGATCCTGGTACCCGACAGGCAGCTCACAGTGCCCTTCTCCTTGTTCAGTCTGATGACTGGAATGTCAGTGTGCCTGACAATAGAGTCTCCAATTACTAGTGTATTAGGTGCATTATTTAGCCTTAGGGGCTGCAACTGCGTGGCACACTGACTTTGTGAAGTATGTGATATGTGAAAGTTGTTGTGTGGTAGCGGTTGCTTGGATGTCTGCTTTGGAGGTCTCTGTTGCTTTGGCAGATTTTTATTTAGAGCCTCCAAGTATGTTTTTGTGAGTTTGTGTCTTGTTTGCTGGTGCGATTGGTCTATGTGAGACTGGTTGTGTGGTGCGAGTGGTTTCCTTTTCCTCCTGACTGACTGTGCCAGTCTTGGGTTGAGAGAGCTCGGCCTCCAGTTTGGCTGTATAGTTGCATCTCTCAAATATATTTGAGTTTGTTTGCAGGAGGAGAGGGTTATTTGTGTACATAAGGCAATTGTAACATTGCCTTAAGATTCCCAGATTCACCAGCTGGACTGGAGAGTGTACCTGAAACTGCGCTTTGGACATGCCTGGATTGTTTAAAGTACTGATTTATTGATTGTCTGGAATGGACGAATAGGGAGCCTTGTACTTCTGGATAGTATAAGGGGGTGTATTGCTAAAGTTTGTTAGTGCTTACTGAGAAATATGAGCAAGTGCTGGGCTGTAGAATGAAGGTTGAGTGCCTATTTTGAGAGTTTGACTAGTTCTAAGGGAAAAATTGAAGAGCAGACTTTGTGGAGCCGGGAATAGTTTAAAACTGCTTAAACGGCACTGCGCGACATTGCACAATGCGCCAAATCACGCAAAACCGCACTAAAGTGGGTTTCAAGGCAGGGAGTTTGAAAAAGATAGGAAATGGCCCAAAATGGCCAATAAGCTACTAGTTACTAGACTGAGACCACTCCTCCAAGGACAGATAGGCTGCTCAGAGCTCCCCACTCTCACTGGTGAACAGAGAAGCTTCCTCCTATCCAAGTAAGGATATGGGCAACACAGGAACTATGACACAGCCTAGAATTCAGCAAGACCTGAAAACTAGACTATTCTAGTTCAGAAAAGGCCATTAAGCTGGGCCCTTTAGGGGTTGAGAGGGGGGGGGGAGTTGGCACTGAATCTATCTACCAGGATATTTGCAATATCCTTGGAATCAGTATATCTAGTGCCATTCTGCTGTAGCTCAGAGCAGATCTGAGTATTGCCATTTAGATTCTTGACATTGCTATAGATTGCCTTGTGGTTTTCTTTGGAATCGTTGGCAATTTTGTTTTGGTAACTAGCTTTGGAAGATTTTATGAGGTATCTCAGCTTTCTACTGTGGCTGGTGAGGGAGTTTTTTAAATCCTGGGTTCTTCCTCTTTTCTGCAACAGTTTCTTCCTTCTGTTGTACAGCTTGTTTATGGCAGGGGACCACCAGATTGGCTTCCTTTTTTTAGAGGACAGAGTCTAGGTTCTGTTTGGGATGGCTTGGTCCATGCACGAGTGAATGTGCTCATACAGCACCTTAGTGTAGGATTCAGCAGTTGAATTTCCAGTTCCCATCTGCATGGATGTCATGAAGTTGACTTTGGAGAAGTTTTTTAAGGAGGTTTCCTTAAAGGGGGATGGGGGTGGGATATGAATGTCAAGGGTGATTAGGTCATGGTCTGATCTGACCAACGAGGGGGTGACCACTGGTGTGGAGCATTGATCTCCCATGTTGGTAATGACCAGGTCTAGAATATTGATACCCCTGGTGGGACTAAGAATTAGTTGCTCTAGGGCTTTGGAATTTATGAATTCCATTAGCCATTGAGCAAAGGTGTTCTTACAGGAGTAGTTTTCCCAGTTAATGGCAGGGTAGTTGAAATCACCCAGTATTAAGGTGTTTGGTTGTATCTTAATATTTTCCAGTATGTTTAGAAAGGTGCAGTGAGAATCTTGGGGCATGGTGGGGGATCTGTAGCAAGCCACAATTTGTATTGCAGTCTTACTTAGTGTTAGTTGCACCTGCAGAATTTCAGATGCATTGTGTTAGGCAACCAGCCTGGAGGTGTGAATATCCTTGGTGAATATGGACACTCCTCCACCTGTAGTTTTTCAGTCCTGGTTTGGTGGCCAAAATTTTGGTATGAGTTGTAGCCTGCTATTGCAGAGGTGCTCTCTGAAGCTCTGAACCAGGTCTCCATTATTGCACAGATATCGATGTTCTCCATTTTTAAGAGAGCCTTGAGAGAGTGCATCTTGAGGTTTAGACTTATAGCATTGAGTAGCATTATCTTCAGATTTTGCTTGCACCCATTACGGTGGTAGTTTTGTCCTTTGAACCTTGCCTAAAAAAGGCACTATAGGGGTGGCAAGAGCCTTAGCCTGTAACCTAAATCCCAAGGGTGACAGGTGCAAACCATGTCTTGCAAAGCATCATGGTTTGTCGATCATGTCGTCTCAGGCAGACAGATACTGGATCCCCTTTGAATGACACCAGAAGCTTAGCCAGTTATTGAAGTCAGTCATTTTGTCCTTATACTGTGGTATCATTCTGGGCGATGGCAGGATGCTACTCAGGGCTAGGGTCATACCTGCCTTGGCTACATGATCCAAGAGCTCTTCCATGTCTCTTTTCATGTAGTCCAGGGAGGTATGTCTGAAGTGATTCACTCCAACATGGACAATGACAGAGTCATATTTGTACCTGTTGTGGAGTGACGAGTGCATGCATTATGTGGCGGATCCTGGTACCCGACAGGTAAGTAACTGGAATTTTCTTCTTGTTCAGCCTGGTGAGTGGGACATCAGTGTGCCTATAGAGTCACATATGACTAAAGTGTTGGGTATGTTGTCTTGCCTTAGGGGCTGCTGTTGGTTTTCACACTGGTGCTGTGGGCTATGTGACGTTTTGGTTGTGTTTGGGGGTGGTGTTTGTTTGCGTTTCAGCTTCGGAGGTCCTTGTTGCTTGGGCAGATTAATGTTAAGAGCCTCCATATATGTGGGTTTTGTAGTGCTATGTGTGGGTTTTGGTGGTGTGGGTTTTGAAGGATTATGTGTTGTTTGAGGTGTTGTGTGGGTGTTAACCTTCTTCTCCTGACTGTCTAGCACAATCCTGGTTGGAGACAGCTTTCCTTCCAGTTTGGTTATGTAAGTGCATCTCTTGCAGGTTGTAGTGTTTGGTGGTAGGAGGAGAGGGTTGTTTCTGTGCATGAGGCAATTGCTGCATTGCCCCAGTATGTCCAGATTCACCAGGTGGACAGGAGAAATCACTGGAAACTGACCCTTGGACATTCCTGGTTAGGTACATTCTTTGAGGAGTCCAAGAGCTGTTTTCCCTTACTTTTTGGCAAGGTACTTGCAATTGTAGGCTGTCTAGTGCCTATTACTGTTTTCTACTTATTATCAAGGAGAGGTGAGTGCTTGTAACAAATTAAGGCTTCCTAGTGCTTTTAGTGAGTTTTAGAGCAAGTGGTAGTCGCAGGTATACAGAATTTAGTGCTACTGCTGATACACTAGCTAGTTCTAAGGGAAAATGTAAAGAGCAGACTTTCTGGCACCAGGAATAGTTTAACCTTAGCCCCACAGTGCTCAGATTCACATTATTTATGCCAGAAAGTTGAAAGGGATAGAAATCAGCCCAAAATGGCCAATACAATTGCAATTTCAGAGTTGGAAACCACTCCTCTAATGTTAGCTAGGCAGTACAAATTACTCCCACTGTCACTGGTAAGCAGTAGGACCTCCCTCTACCACAGCAAGGTCTGGATAGCCCTGAGCACTGAAACTAAAGTCCTGGAAACTGGACTATTCTAGTTAGAAATGGCGGGAAATTAGCAAACAAGATAGAATTTTTATTTTTTTTTTGTTAAATCAGGCTAAACAATGCAGTTATACAGTAAGTAAGCACAGAAAGGCTAATGCACTGGAGTGTGTAGCCCAGAACAGTAAACTCAAAACTTTGCAAAATTAGAAATTTGAAAATTTAAACTTTTTAAATAAAGCAAGGCAAGTGCACAACTGGAAAACAACTTATAGGCAGAAATACAGCGAAATAAGTAGCTAGTCTACTTTTTAAGCTTTCTGAGAAGTGCAGGTAATAAAAACGACCAAAATCAGCAAAAATTAGAAAATTCAGCAAAAGGTTCTTGCAGGTAGCACAAAAAGTTTCAAGTAAATCAGTAAGAAAACAACAGATATTAAGTAGAGAGTAGTTGCATCATAATACAATTCTGTGCAAGTATATGGTGGGTACAATATGACATAGCAGTTTCTGAATAAATTTCAGCGGTTAGCGTTGCTGCCTCACAACAAGAGGTTCTCTGGTTCGATCCTCAGCTGGGGTGCCTTCTGTGCGGAGTTTGCATGTCCTCCCTGTGGTCGCATTGGTTTCCTGCAGGTGCTCCGGTTTCCTCCCACATCCCAAAGACATGCTGTAGGTGGATTGGACACACTAAATTGGCCCTAGGTGTGCATGTGCGCATGTGTATGCCTTCTGTGGAATTTTGGGCGCCGGGCTGGCAACTCGACACCATAAAACTCCACTGCCAATTATGAGCAGACAGGTGATCCACTGTGGCGACCCCTAACCAGGAAAAGCCGAAAGAAGTAGAAGTAGTTTCTGAATAAAGTTTATAAAGAAATTGAAATGTTTAGTCAATATGTCATCAGCTCTGCAGTAGTATCATCCTTTGTAATGTTAGTACGTAGTAGGATCATAGAAGGTTACTAGGCTATTGTCCCTGAGGCCCTTATAAGCTTAGCAAAGAGTTTAGCCCATATTTAGACAGGACAAAGAAGTATGAATACCAGAAGAGACCGTGGGAAATGATTTAGTCAGTAAGTGAAGCACACTTAGTAGCATTGTTAGATAGAAAGATTAGTCAGGAGCAGAGCACGGACACAGCCATTTATTTAATAAGTGGTTCTTTATGTTGTTTTAAACTGGGCTAGAGATGCAATAGTTGTAATATTTTTAGGCAGAACATTCCAGACTTTTGCTATATAATTTGAGAAGAGGGAGTCACCTGCTTGATTTTTGGTTATATTGATTTTGATGTGGTGTTGTGGAGCATAGGGTTCTGTTAGGGGCATAGGGTTGAAGTAATATTTGTAGGGCAGGGATTTTATCTGGTTCATAGAATATTTTATAGGCCATGGTTAACTGGTAGTAATGAAGGTGGTGAGGGAGCTCTATCCAGTTGCTTGAGTGCTGTACAATGGTGGGCTCTAGCTGATAGGTCTGTAGCATGTCTTGCAATTTTGTTATAACAGGATTCAAGTTTTGCTAGCTCTGATTTATTTAGATTTGTGAGTATGGGAGTTGCGTACAGCAGTGTTGAGATTAAGTGAGATTAGGCAGTGGTAGCTGTAGTATTTTTAGTGAAGTAATGTTTGTTCTTGTACAATGTTCCAAGTTTTTTTGTGTACTTTTTTTACTGTTTGGGAAATGTGAATGCCAAATTTTAAATTACAATCAATTTTGATTCCTAAAAGTTTGGTGTGTGGTGATGGGGGAGATGATGGTGTTATTTAGTGATACAATTTTGAAAGTGTTAGTGGGTGAGGGTGCTTTAGTGGGTTGAAAAATCATTTTTTTGTGGGAGTTTAAAATTAGTTGAGCATTTGTAAGCCAGGTCTCATCTACTAGAAATGATTGTTGTGTTAAAAATTGCAGTTCTTGGATTGAGGGAGAGGCACATATCACTGTCAAATCATCAGGATATAGGATGAGAGAGGTTTGTGGGGTTACGGTATGGAGGTTATTTGTAAAGATTGAGAATAGTAGTGGGCCTAGGATTGAGCCTTGGGGAATGCCTAGAGTCACTTGTAGAAGTGGTGATAAAGTCTATTGCCAAGAGACTGCTTGCTGGCGTCCAGTAAGATAATCCTGGAACCAAGCAAGAGTAGAATGAGACAGTTTAGATTGGAGAGAATGTTTAGGAGCTTACTATGGGAAACCGTGTAAAAGTCTTTTGATAGGTCAAGGAAGATTGTGGATACATAATGATTGTTGTTCCTGTAGGTGACAGTATTGATGAATGCCATAAGAGCAGTTGAAGTACTAGGAAATGCTTGAAATCCATGCTCAGTGTTGGTTAAAAGTTTGTTAGAATGCAGATAATCAGTAACTTGCATCAGACTGACCTTCGCTAGTATTTTTGACAGTGGTGATAATATTACGATTGGTCGGTAGTTAGTGATATCTGTTGGAAGAGCCACCTTTATGTAGCGGTATAATGTGAGAGGTTTTCCAAATGGGAGGGATTTGTTGTTCTGCTATGGATCTATTGATAAGAATTGATAAAGGATAGGCAATTCCATCTGCTGTTAGTTTTAGGAAATATGTGGGTAAATTGTATGCAGCTAATGTGGCGGGTTTTAGTTTTTTAAGCAGTTTTTTGATTGTGTCTGTAGGTATAGGTTGCAGGGAGAAGGTGGAATTAATATTGGGAGAGACAGAGGTAGTTGAGATAGGTGGGGAGGGGGTTGATTGTTGAACAGAGCTAATATAGTTTTTGTAAAGTATTTGTTAAATTGAGTTGTAATATTATCTCAATTATTGTTATAGTAGGAGGGGCTGTTTAGACTTTGCCTGGCAGTAGTATATTGTTTATAGCTGCCCAAAATTTTTGTGGGTTATTGCGGTGCTTTGATTGTATTCCTGAGTAGTAATTTATTTTGTTTTGCTTAATTTGCTGCTTTGCTTTGTTTCTAATGTTCCCGGTAGGTTTGTAGGGCAGGTTGGGACTTTGTTTTGTTCCAGGTTGCCCATTCAGTGTCTCTAGATTTAAGTAGTGATTGTGTTACTTTTCTTACCATGGGGCATAATTTGATTTGATGTGTGTGTGTGTTTCTGCTAGGAGCCTGAGAGTTTAATATAGCTAGGAAGGTAGTGTTAAAGTAATCAATAGCTTCCTGTAGGAGTAGTAGTTTTAGTGGTGTCCAGTTACAGTGTTTGAGTATATTTATAAGGTTACTGGGGTTCAGGCGTTTTTTGTTTCTTATTTGTTTAAAGGTAATTTGCTTGGATGGATTAGCTCGTTTCCTGAGTAAATAGGCTGGGAAGTGGTCATTGAGACTATTTGGAAGACAGGCAGAATAGGGGTAGAGACCTGGCCTATTTGTTAATATCCAAACTAGAAAGGAGTGTTTGTTTGATGGCTTAATAATCCTAGTGGGTGTCTAGATGAGTTGTGTAAAGCTGTGTAGGTTGATGGGGTTTTACGGGTTTGGAGAGTTAAAGACTAACCAGTCTACATTGAAGTCACCCATAAGAATCGTTTCCTGAGGTAGCTTTGCATTTCAGTGTTTTTGGATCAACTTTAAGCATGTTCACCTAACATTGATTCAGTGATATGTATATGTGTGTGTGTGTGTGTGTGTGTGTGTGTGTGTGTGTGTGTGTGTGTGTGTGTGTGTGTGTGTGTGTGTAAATATGTATGTACAGTATGTGTGTGTGTGTGTATGTATATATATATATTAATATATATATATATATATATATATATATATATATATATATATATATAGATTAGATGGATACAGATAGATACATAGGTAGGTGTGTGTGTGTACCTGTGTGTATGTGTGTGTGTGTGTGTGTGTGTGTGTGCGTGTAAATATATATATATATATATATATATATATATATATATATATATATATATATAGATATATATGTATGTATACACAGTGGATATAAAAAGTGCACACACCCCTGTTAAAATGCCAGGTTTTTGCGATTTAAAAAAAGGACACCACAATAAATCATTTCAAAACTTCTCACTTTTAGTGTGACCTATAACTTGTACAATTCTATTGAAAAACAAATCTTTTAGTGGAAAAAATGTAAAAAATAAAAAAAGTACAATAAGCTAGTTTCATAAGTGTGCGCACCCTTAAACTAATACGTTGTTGAAGCAACTTTTGATTTAATTACACCATTCAGTCTTCTTGGGTAGGAGTCTACCAGCGTGGCACATCTTGACTTGGCAATATTTGCCCACTCTTCCTTGCAAAAGCACTCCAAATCTGTCAGATTGTGAGGGCATCTCTTGTGCACACTCTTCTTCAGGTCACCCCACATATTTTCTATTGGATTAAGGTCTGGGCCATTCCAAAACTTTAATTTTCTTCTGGTGAAGCCATTCTTTTGTTGATTTGGATGTATGCTTGGGGTCATTGTTGTGTTAAAAGGTGAAATTCCTCTACATCTACAGCTTTCTAGCAGACGCCTGAAGGTTTCGGGCCAAAAGTGACTGGTATTTGGAACTGTTCATAATTCCCTCCACCTTGACTAAAGCCCCAGTTCCAGCTGAAGAAAAGCAACCCAAAGCATGATACTGCCACCACAATGCTTCTCCATGGGGATGGTGTTCTTTTGGTGATGCAAAGTGTTGTTTTTGCACCAAATGTACCTTTTGGAATTGTGGCCAAAAGTTCAACCTTGGTCTCATCTGACCATAGCACAGTTTCCCCCATGCCTTTGGGAGACTTGATGTATTGTTTTTCAAATTTTAACTGGGTCTGGATGTTTTTCTGTGCAAGAAAAGGCTTCCATCTTGCAACCCTACCCCATAGTCCAGACATATGTAGAATATGGGAGACTGTTGTCACATGTATTACTCAACCAGTACTTGCCAGAAATTCCTGCAGTTCCTTCAGTGTTGCTGTAGGTCACTTGTCAGCCTCTCTAACCAGTTTTCGTCTTGTCTTTTCATCAATTTTGGAGGAACATCCAGTTCTTTGCAGTATCACTGCTGTCCCATATTTTCTCCACTTTTTGATGACTGTCTTCACTGTGTTCCATGGTATATCCAATGATGTTGAACATTTTTTATACCCTTCTCCTGACTGATACCTTTCAACAATGAGATCCCTTTGATGCTTTGTAAGCTCTATGCGAACCATGGCATTTGCTATAGGAGGCAACTGAGTAAATGTCAGGAAAATCCTAGTAGGATAGCTAAACTTTATTTGGGGTTAATCAGAGTCTCTTTAATTGATAGCAGGTGTGTACCCAAGAAGACTGAATGCTGTAATTAAATCAAAAGATGCTTCAACAAAGTATTAATTTAAGGGTGTGCACACTTATGCAACCAGCTTATTATACATTTTTTTATTTTTTTATATTTTTCCCCTAACAGATTTGTTTGTTTTTCAGTTTAATTGTACAGGTTATAGGTCACATTAAAGGTTGGAAAAGTTTTGAAATGATTTAGTGTGGTCTCATTTTTTTATATCACAAAAACTTGGTGTTTTAACATGGGGTGTATACACTTTTTATATCCACTGTATATATATATATATATATATATCAGTCCGGGTCTGAACTGTCTGCAAACAGCTAAAGTTAACTTTGAGTATGTGTCTACCTGTTTGAACCAGTCTTCATTTTCCCCTGGAGAGCACTCTGCTTTGCCTGTAAGCAGCCCCCCCCACCACACACACACACACACACACACACACACACACATCTTCCACTTTCTCTTATTCACTTCTATTAGCAAATAGTATCCATAACTGATCAATACTGTGTGTTTGTTAATTTAAACTATGACCACAGTAGCCTACTGATACAAGGCTATCCTGTTTTTCCACCTGAGAAAGTAAGAAATGACTTACAGTTTCAGAGCAGTCCTTGGTCAATTGTGATTGTTTCTTAACACATACTTGTCTTTGCTTTGTGATTGTTTCCAGCCCCTCATACAAGAACCTAACAGGGTCTCTACCCGCTTCGCTCCCCACCCTGCCCCCTATTCCCTCCTTCCCCCAGTGGTCCCACCTTTATTTCACTCAAACCCCTCCCATCTTTCCAATAGCCAACCACAGCGCTAACCCAACACTACCTCCTCCATATTCCTTCTACTATCACACCTCCTCAACTAACATGTACAAGCATACCTTTCCTTTGCTCACTGCATGCACTCTCCTTGCATATCTTACATCCTACCAAAGCTCCATCATTCCCCCACTCAACCACAACCATTGTACTACTACTCACACCACCACTCATGTCTCATCCATACTCAGCTCCCCTCCCACCAGCTCAAGAACCATCCCTATGCACCCCCCCACATATTCTACCAACTATGTTACTCAAACGTAAAGCATCCCTACAACTTAACATAGTAACCCTCCCACCATATCTTTTACCCACAGAGCACAATCATAAAGTATATACAAACACATTCAAAAACTGAGAAAACTAATAATCTCATGCATATCAAAACCATCCCTAAGTGGAGACATCCACCCCAACCCTGGCCCTACCATCTCCAACCCAATCCTCATAATCAGACTAGAAACCGCAACTTCTCCCATATTACAGCCAATAGAAAGCCAAGTGACTTCTTTCTACTAAGCCTAAATATTAGAAGTATATCCAACAAAGTCCATGAACTCCATGCCACCATAGACTTGTACTCCCCAGATATAGTCATCCTGACAGAAACCTGGCTAAAAACCTCACATTACCAGTGAGCAAATACTCCCTGCAGGTTACGGCATACTAAGAGTAGACCGGCTAAACAAAAAAGGAGGTGGTGTAGCTATAATATTTAAACAGCATCTAAACATCCAGATCTTAAAATCATCAGCTCCACAAATAGGCAATGAAGAAATAATATATACCAACCTCACAAAACCATCAACATAATTGGATGCTACTTACCACCTGGCCAAAACATCCCTCCACTAGAAAACCTCCTCAGCTGGTCTACCCACCATCTCCCCCAAGAAACTATAATTTTAGGTGATTTCAATATTGACTGGCAATCCTGTTCTGGCAACAATCCAACCCATCATGTACACCTTCATGGCTTCACCCAACTAGTCCAGTCACCAACAAGGATAAATAAAAACTCTAGCAAGCACACTACCCTGGATTGGATACTAGTCAGTAAGAACCCTCAGTCATATATAACAGGCTGCTTATCAGATAGCCTCAGTGATCAGTCCCCAACATTCCTACTAAAAAAATACCTGTACCAAGCTAAACCTGTCATCTATCGTCAAATACGTAAAAAAATAAACTTTAACCCACTCACATTCATCTCATCCCTCAAAGAATGTAACTGGCATGCTCTAAAGTACCTCAGTCTAGATGACGCAGTTGAATTTTTTAATACTACCTTCCTGAACATCCTTAATTACCATGCCCCCATAAGATTTTCCAGAACCAAAGCACAACCCTCCCCATGGCTACAGAAAACCACTAAGTCAGAAATGAAAACAGGGATAAAGCCTGGGAGCACTGGCAAAACCAAAACCCCTCAACTAGACAGAAATTCCTAGAACTACGCAATAGAGTCAAAAGCTAATAAAACAGGACAAATTCCAATACTACCAGTCTGCCCTAGACTCCTCACAACACAGCCCCAAACAATTCTGGTCTTCCATAAACTCCATCCTCCACCCAGGTAAAGTCAGTACCCTCCTCCTAACATCCCTCACTCCTCAGAAAATATTGCTACCTCATTCAACACTCACTTCACCCAAACCATACTATCACTATCTAAACAACACAACCCCCCCCTCCAACCCACACCTTCAACTAGTAATCTCCCCACTGCCTTCTCTTTTTCTCCTGTACCTACCTCCAACATAAAAAAACTCTTAACTAAACTTAAACCCACCAAATTAGCAGCAGACAACCTCCCAAGTGAATACCTACAAATCGCAGCTGATGCTCTGGCCTACCCAGTATCCATCTTGATTAACCAATCTCTGTCAAAAAGTTACGTTCCCACATTGTGGAAAGTCTCACATATAATTCCCCTCCACAAAGGCGGACCCTCTGCAGAACTAACCAATTACCGCCCCATAGCTATTCTCTCTCCACTCTCCAGAATACTTGACAGATGCATATACTCTCAGGTCTCAGACTACCTCCTTACTAACAACCTCCTTTCCAGTACTCAGCATGATTTCCGACCAAACCTTAGCACCACCACTGCCTTACTCTCCTTTACTAACACTATCCTTCAGCATAAAAACAATGGCCATCTCTCCTCTGCTACTTTCCTAGACCTATCTAAAGCATTTGACATGGTCCCACACAAACAACTTATCTCTGTCCTCAGTAACCTATCCTTCTCACAATCAGTCACCAACTGGTTTCAGAGTTACCTGTCTGACCGCTAACAATCCATTGTATGGCAGAATGACATATCTCCCCAACTACCTGTCTCCATAGGGGTTCCCCAAGGATCCATCCTTGGACCCCTACTCTTCTCTGTTTACACCAATAATCTAGCCTCTGCCACCAAACATGGCACACTCATCCAATACGCAGATGACTTGACCATCATCTGCTCAGCCCAGTCCCTACCCAAACTGCAAAAAGTCACACAGGAAGCCTTTTCCTCTGTTGAAACATGGTTATCCGATGCCCAATTAATACTCACCCCAAACAAAACTAAACTACTCATCTTCCAACCCACCAAACATACTCAAAACAACTCTCACTTTAACATCACAGCAAAAGACAACACCACTATATACCCAACTGAACACACCAAATTGCTAGGAGTGGAAATAGACAATAAACTAAAATTTGACATTCACATATCCATGACCATAAAAAAGTCCGCAAAAAACTAGGAGCATTATACAGAAATAAACAATTTCTCACCAAAACAGCAAAGATTTCAATAGCAAATTCCCACCTTATCTCCACCCTACTTTATGCCTCTCCAGTATATACCAACCCAAGGCAATGCGATCTAAACAAGCTAGAGACCTGCTACAACAAAATCGCCAAATTCGCCACAGGGACATCCTACCGTAGTCACCACTGTCTCTCACTTGCTGAACTGGGCTGGCTTGAACTCCCTCACCTCCTTCAGTGGTATCAACTCTCACTCGCCCACAAACTAGTAAACCATCCACTAAATGTCCCATCCCTCCAGAATCTACTCCAACCCTATCGCAACACCAGACTACTAAGATCCAGCAACAAAAATCACTTGCAGATCACTAAAGCCAATAACTCTGCTGGTGAAGCACTATTCTCTTGCGTCATAGCCAAATTATGGAACTCACTCCCACCCACAATTACCTCCATACCATCATGCACCAACTTCAAAACTTTATTAAAAGCACCTAAAACATGCTGGCTATGCCCTTGCAACTCCCACTCTAATATCATCCACCCCATCCAACTACTACCTTTCTTTCCACTCCACTAACTACCTTGATTATAGCAAGCTCAGATGCTCATAAGCCTAGTACTTATTATACAGCAGGAACTTCTCATTGTTACATTTGTTAATGCCTGTTATGTACTTCACAGATAAAGATTCTAGTTGTCTACTGATGTACTATGTTCTTCATCTGTAAATATGTTGTAAGTAATTTCTATTTTAAATTGTTAATCGCTATGTAATCCAGTGTAACTACTGTCTGTTTATTTTACTGTGTAGCTTTTCTCCCCGGGCCTCTGCTGAAAATGGACCCACGTCCAGTCGGACACTCCCGGTCAACAAATTTAAATAAATAATATAAATAATAAAAAAATATATATACATATATGTATATACACACATCTATAGATGTTTATATATATGTGTATATATATGTGTATATATATATATATATATATATATATGTGTGTGTGTATATATATATATATATATATGTGTGTGTATATATATATATATATATATATATATATATATATGACACACACACACACTTCTTTTTTCTGCTTTCACTAACAATCTGCATACCTCCACCCGACATGCCACACTCATCCAGTATGCAGATGATTCAACTCTAATCTGCTCTGCTCCATCTCCCGCTACTCTACAACTCAGTCAGGAATCCTTTACCTCTGTGGAGAAATGGATTACTGATATCCAACTCATCCTAAACCCCAGCAAGACTAAATTGCTCCTATTCACCCCCAATAAATCGAAAACTACCCCTCTTTCCTTTACTATCACTTCCAAAAATGGTACTACCATCTCTCCTTCAACCCATACTAAACTCCTTGGCGTAGAAATTGACAAAATCCTCTCTGATGTCCATATTTCCCAAACCATCAAAAAAGTACACAAAAAAATGGGAACACTATACAGACTCAAAAATCTCCTCTCAGAACAAGCACGAGTCACACTAGCCCAAACTCACCTATTGTCTACACAAATGTACGCAGCACCAATTCTTACCCTGACCAGAAAATTGATCTTGAGAAACTTGTCATGCCATAATAAAATTGCCAAGTTTGCTAACAACTCCTCTTTCAGAACCCACCACTGTCATACTCTAAAGGATCTACAAAACAATGTCTAGAACTTCCTCAGCTACTCAGTCACCACCAACTAATCATTGCTTGTAACATCCTGAAACATTCTGATAAAACCCCAGCACTAAGCCAGCTTCTCACTCACTACAAAGCTAATCGTCCTCTCTGTTGTGTTGACAAATCACTACTCTGTATCTCAAGGGCTAGCACTAATGCTGGGAAAGCCCTATTCTCCCACACCATATCTAGAACCTGGCATAGCCTGCCCTCTTGTCTAACTTCTGCATCCACTACCACACTGTTCAAAAACTCACTTGAATCACATCTTATGAATACCTGGCTTTGTCCATGTATTACATAACATGTATTTTGCTTCTTCATATAACTTCCTTCCTAGTATACTTACTATATATATTTGCCACAGTACCACAACTCTAATTTCTTTATTTCTAGCATAAAATTTCCCTTGGTAACCATATTGTTTTTTTTTTTTTTTTTTTTTTTTTTTTTTTTTTTATTACTTCATATATTGTTGATATTCTCTTTGTCTGTTTTACATCTCTGTCTGATTTTTTTGTCTGATTGTTATGCAAGTGTGGAGCTTTTCTCCACGGGCCTCTGCTGTAAATGGGCCTGGTCCATTTGGACTATCCCGGTAAACAAATGTAAAATAAATACAATAAATAACTAAATATATGTGTGTATGTATATATATATATATATATATATATATGTATGTATGCATACGTGCAAGTATATATATATATATATATATATATATATGTGTGTGTGTGTGTGTGCGCGTGCGTGCGTAAAAAAAAAATATATATATATATATATATATATATATATATATAGTAGTGGAAGCTAGGTTAAGAAGGGACGTGATGATTAGTGATCAGCAGTATGGTTTCATGCCGGGAAAAGAGCACTACAGATGCAATGCTTGCTCTGAGAGTGTTGATGGAGAAGTACAGAGAAGGTCAGAAGGAGTTGCATTGTGTTTTTGTAGAGTTAGAGAAAGCATATGACAGGGTGCCTAGAGAGGAGTTGTGGTATTGTATGAGGAAGTCGGGAGTGTCATAGAAGTATGTAAGAGTGGTACAGGATATGTACGAGGGTAGTGTGACAGCGGTGAGGTCTGCGGTGGGAGTGACAGATGCGTTTAAGGTGGAGGTGGGATTACAGCAAGGATTAGCTCTGAGCTCTTTCTTATTTGCAATGGTGATGGACAGGTTAACAGACGAGATCAGACAGGAGTCCATGTGAACTATGATGTTTGCAGATTACATTGTTATATTTAGTGAGAGTAGGGAACAGGTGGAGGAGACCCTGGAGAGATGGAGATATGCTCTAGAGAGAAGAGGAATGAAGGTCAGCAGGACTAAGACAGAATATATGTGTGTGAATGAGAGGGAGGGTAGAGGAATGGTGAGGATGCAAGGAGTAGAGGTGGTGAAGGTGGATGAATTTAAATACTTGGGATCAGTAGTTCAGAGTAATGGTGAATGTGGAAGAGAGATGAAGAAGAGAGTACAGGCAGGATGGAGTGGGTGGAGAAGAGTGTCAGGAGTGATTTGTGACAGACGAGTACCAGTAAGAGTGAAAGGGAAGGTCTACAAGAGGGTAGTGAGACCAGCTATGTTATATGAGTTGAAGGCAGTGGCACGTACAAAAAGGCAGGAGTTTGAGCTGAATGTGGGAGAGTTAAAGATGTTAAGATTTGCACTGGGTGTGACGAGGGTGGACAGGATTAGGAATAAGTATATTAGAGGGTCAGCCCAGGTTGGAAGGTTTGGAGACAAATCCAGAGAGGCAAAATTACGGTGGTTTGGACATGTACTGAGGAGGGATGCTGAGTATATTGGGAAAAAGATGCTAAGGATGAAGTTACCAGCTAACGGGGGAAAAAAGGAAGGCCTAAGATAAGGTTTATGGATGTGGTGAGAGAGGACATGCAGGTGGTTGGTGTAGCAGAGCAAAATCCAGAGGACAGGAAGAAATGGAAACAGATGATCCGCTGTGGTGACCCCTAACGGGAACAGCTGAAAGAAGATGATGATGTGTGTGTGTGTGTGTGTGTGTGTGTGTGTGTGTGTGTGTGTGTGTGTGTGTGTGTGTGTGTATATATATATATATATATATATATATATATATATATATATATATATATATATATATGTATATATATATGTATATATATATATATATATATATATATATATATATATGTATGTATATATATATATATATATATATATATATATATATATATATATATATGTATGTATATATATATGTATATATATATATATATATATATATATATATGTATATATATATATATATATATATATATGTATGTATATATATATATATATATATATATTTGTGTGTGTACATACATATATATGTGTACATATATACATATATGTATGTGTGTGTATGCAAATACACACGCACGCACGCACACACACACACACACACACACACACACACACACACATATATATATATATATATATATATATATATATATATATATAGGTGCATTCACTTTTGTCAGAACATGCAAACGTCAACTAAACAAATGTCAAGCAAAGACAGTTTAGGTGAAATGCAGCGCTCCAATGTACATATAAAATAGTCAGCTGTTCTGTAACCCTAACCCATTGGATGTGCATCCGCAACATGTATTAAATTCCCCTACCCAAAATAATTCACAAACTCATCCATATTGGAATCCTAGTATAATGCATTTTGGAAATTTGTCAGTGTGAAGTGCCTACCAAAGGATGCATTTAGCACCTATATTTGTGAGGTCAAAATTCATTCACCTTTTCACAGTTCTTAATGAAACTTACCAGATTTTTAGATATGTACTTCAGCATAGATTTACACTCTCCCTTTAGGAAGTTAAGCGCTGCTTTTTGTTGGAACTGGTTCAACCATATTGCCATTGTCAGTAGGAGTTTTGATGACATTTTGCCACTGACAAAAAGGTAGAGATATATTGTTTCTTTTGCTTTGACGCCAGCTTAACTCAGATGTACTCAGGACATGTATTTCAAAGCCTGAAAAAAGAGCAGTATGAATGCATGCAAAACAAGTGCTTCTGCCAGGACTCCTCAAAGATCCTGTGGTGTGATGAGTACCTGCATCTTTAGGCAACTCTTCAACTGGTGTTTGTAATCTGCTACAGTCTCACCACACTGGTAGCAAGCATTAGAGAATATTGCTTTTTCTAATTATGTTTGAATGATGCCTGACTGAAAATATTAATTCTGGGCTGTGTTTATTTTAATCCAGTACAGCTGGCCATCCATTGAACGCAGTCCTCATCCTCGATCACTAGGTCTACCAACCCTTCCTAATCCCCTGGACGTACTCTGATTAGGGTTTGAACCATCAAGGAGATCGAAGCATCCCATGACATTGTTGCGCTGCTGCTATGGGACTGTTTTTGAATATTTGTATGATCATTAAGATCTCAATGGTGTGACATGCAGTGGCTGTCAGGACTGGACCCCCCCCCCTTTGTTCTGCAAATGGCTGTCAACATGAAGCCCCAATCACAAGGCAACACTTTGTGGCTATTTCTTTCTACTTGACCAGAGAACTCAAATCTATAGATGTGCCCAGAGCATGTTCCTATCCCTCCTTCCCTCAAGGATGGGCAATCCCATCATCCCTTACCAAAACCTCAAACACCAGTGCCGGCAGTCAAACCATTGTCACCTGCGCCATAGTCAGTCCTGGCTAATTTCTTTTCTTTTCCCATGATTATTGAGAATGTCACTGTCAGCTCAGTTTCTTCAGGTCACCGAATCCCTCTAGTAAACTGGAGTGGTATGCAAACTTTCTTTGTATAGAGTCCTGTCTTGTATAACATTTCAGAATCCGGTTCAGAAGACAAGTAAAGTTAGTGCACATTCTTGACTTCTTGCATTTTTTTTCTTGAATTGTTTTTCTCACTGTTTACTGTGGTCTCCATACTTGTCAGCTATTTTCCTAAGTGTTTTATATGATTATGCTGAAGAGCTGTGCTGGTATGTTAACACGTACTTCACATCTGCTTTGCACTGCTGTGTAATGAAAGAGTATTCTGTCAGAGTCCCATGAGTTGAATAATACAATAAGCTTTGTTTTGTTTTCTGTTTCATTGGTACTCTGTCCTTCATCCATAATTTAAGTAAAATTTCAAGCAAATTCATTTTTATCATCTCATTAAAACTTTAGGTGCCTTTCATTTTGTTTATCCGCCTTTCAAATCTGCCTCTGCCATCATACTCCATGCTCTGGTAAGATATGATATGTAACACCTGCTATAGTCACATATTTAAATGTTAAAATGTGGTTTTAAAAATTAGGTTTCAGTCTTGAGAAATGATACGCAATTGACTGTAGTTTCGCAGAGCTGGTGTCTTTGCTAATAAAATAGTTTCTTTGCCTTTGTATGTAAATCTTTGTGGATGCAAGTGCATTGCATGTCTGCATGTATTTTAATGTATCATATAAATATAAATGTGTGTATGTATATATGTGTGTGTGTCTGTGTATTTGTGTGTGTATGTATATATATATATGTGTGTGTGTGTGTGTGTGTATATATATATATATATATATATATATATATATATATATATATATATATATATGTGTATATACACACATATATATATATATATATATATATATATATATATGTATATACACACACACACACACATATATATGTGTGTGTGCGTGTATGTGTATATGTATATATATATGTGTGTGTGTGTGTAATATATATATATATATATATATATATATATATATGTATGTGTGTGTCTGTATGTATATTTATACATATGCACACATACACATGCAGACACTTATCTTACTTTCACTGCTTCATACAGTAAGTTTCAAATGTGAGTTGCTTAATGTTTACCTTTGCCACTTGTCTTGCATTAGAAGTTCTGTTTTTTGCCAGAATATGGTTGTTGAATGTTCTGTTTTGAGGCTGAAATTGCTAATGAAGCTGTGACTTCAAGGGTTGTCATTAGCCATGCAGATGACCATATTTTACTTTTTTCATTCTTAGCACTTTTATAATTAAATCTGCTTCTTGGGGAAAACTATTTTCTTCATTTTATTTGGAGGGTGAAGTACCTAATACATATCTTACTGTGAGACATGTTTTCATGGTTTACATGAGTGAGAATTCATAATCCACTTTTGAATGCTTTTATTTATTTATTGACATTTTAACCAGGTTTGTCCAACTGGGTTTGTGGCCCATTTTCAGTGGAGACCTGAGGAGAAAAGCTCCAGTAGTACATTTTTAAACAAGTACAATTTTAAACAATATTGATATAACAGCAGTTATAGCAAAAAAGATTCACATCTGTTGGGATACATGCATAAAGTTTAACTTGCATTAAAAAGAAGCTAAGTAACAATTTTACATTGATATAGTTCAATAGGTCAACAATAACATTTTTTTGTTTGTATAAAATTATGCAAATGCATAGTAGACACATTGGAGAGAGAGGTGTAATGAAGTAATAAGTATGGTCCTTTTGAGGGTACATAAAAGGGAAGGAAGACTAGGTGGGTCATGGCAAGGGCATGTTCTGGAATTGAGAAAATAAGCTTTTAGTTCATTTTTAAAGTGTGTGGTGTGGAAGATTGATCGTAAGTCAAGGGGAAGTTTGTTCCAAGCATGGGCAAGGGAGTTTTTGTACAGTAGTTTGCCTACTGACCTTTTTGGGTGGTAGATATCAAGTAATTGTTGGTTAGAGTTACGCAGGGTCCGGGATGGGATGTAGATGGAGACTAAGGAAGATGGAGATGGACAGAAGGAGGTTTTATAAAGAATAGAGTGTAGCATATGAAATTGATAAGATAGCAGAAATTGAGGAAGTTCAAGCCATTGAAGAGAGTTTAAAGAAATGCAGTGGTGTGAGTTGTATGGGGAGGTAGTAATGAATCTGGCTATTCTATGGTAAGTCTTTTGGAGTTTGTTTAGAGTGGAGGCCTGTATATTGGTAAGAAGTGGTGCGACGTATAAGAAGGAGGGGAGGCGGAGTGCCTGGCTCAGGGTAAGTCTAGATTCAGGGGTTAGGAATTTTTTGTTCCGATATAGCAGACCTAGTTTCTGGTTTGTTTTCTTTATACATTGGAGTATGTGTATGTTTAACTTTAGTTCATCATCGATAATGACCCCTAGGAGTTTTGTGTGGGTGTCAGGTTGGATAGTTGTATTGTTAGAAGATTTAATAAAAAAGGTTTTGTGATGAGAAAGAGAACGGGGAAGGAAAAGTAGGAGTTTGGTCTTTTTGGGATTTAGGATCAGTAGGTTGTGAGAGAGTCATTGTTCAGTGGATAGTAGGGCTTGTTGAGTGAAGGAGTGTAGTTCAGGAATGTTATTTGAGATGGATATAAGTGTGGAGTCGTCGGCATACTGAATAAGGGAGGATTTTTTGCATGAGGTGTAAAGATCATTGGTGAAGATGTTAAACAAATGGGGTCCCAAGATGGAGCCTTGGGGAACACCAGTGAAGATGGGAAGGAAACGTGAGGAGGATGAGAGCCCATTTGACAGATTGTTCCTTGACAGGTAACTATTAAACCAGGCAAGTGCAGAAAGGAATAGGTGGAGATTTGCGAGTTTGGATAGTAGTAGAGGATGAGAGATGGTATCGAAGGCTTTGGAGAGATCTAGGAAGACACAGGAAATGAGTTTATTATTGTCTAGAGCCTCTGCAATGATGTGAGTAAAGGAGAGGAAGGCAGTGGTGGTGCTGTGGTGAGGACGAAATCCATGTTGGGTAGGAGTAAATTAGTGGTGTGTGAGGAGGTGATTGAGAAGTTGTGAGTGAAAACATTTTTCTAATATCTTGGAGAGGGGGGACAGAATGGCAGTGGGTTGGTAGTTTTTAGGAGGTCAGTGGAGTTTCCACCTTTATGAAGAATCATAGTAAAGAAAGATTTCCAAAGGGTGGGGACAGTTGATTCCAGAATAGATTGATTAATTAGTATAGATATAGATATAGGGTAGGCAATTGAGTCAGCAGCAAGTTTGAGGAATGTAGGAGATAGATTGTCAGTGGAAGGAGAGCAAGGTTTTAGCTTGAGTAGTAGAGATTTGATGTAAGTAATGGGAACTGGCTCAAAAGAAAACAAAGTTGTGTTAGTGGGACTTGGAGGGGTGGGTGTCAAAGTAGAGTTTGGCTTAGAGGTTACCAGATTTTGGATGGAAGAGATAAAGTATGTATTCAGGAGGGTAGCTGTTTCCTGAGAGGAAGAGTTAGGGTATGGGGAGGGATTAAAGGTCTTTCCAGGATAGAGGATATTGTTGAGAGTTGACCAAAATGTTCGAGGATTGGATTTGTTGTTAAGCTGAGCAGAGCTTTAGTATAACTTTTTGTCATTAGTTGTATGTTTTTTGCAAGGTTCCTCAGTTGCCTGTATTTTTGAAGAAGAAGTGGTTGTTTAGTTTTAGTCCAGGTTTTCCAAGCACTATCTCTTTGTTTCATAAGGGACCTATTCTACTTGGAGAGCCAGGTAGCATGATTTGATTTTACTCTGATCTTCATAGAGGGAGCTAAGGAGTTTAGAGTACTCATGAAGATGCTATTGAAAGTGCTTACACCATTGTTTAGGGGGAGGTGTTTTAGGAAGGACCAATCTATGTTGTGGAGAATGGAGTTAAATTGGGATGAATTGAAAGTCGATAGTTTTCGACAGTCTTGGATAAGGTGATGTTTAGGAATATGGGAGTAGTGTCTTAAGTTGGTGATAGGGAGATGATCACTGAGGGCGTCAGGTAAGGTGGTGGGATTGTGGTATTGGTGGGTGGAATTGGTAAGAATCCAGTCTATGATGTAGCTGGAATTTTTATGGAAGCGAGTAGGAGATGTTAAAAGTTGGTGGAAGAAATGTAGGTGGATACTGGGTTAGGGAGAGTCCGTTCTGAGTTTGGACCAATCAATGCTGTCATCACCAAGGATAAGTATCTCTTATAGTATGTTGTGGGAGAACCGGGATAGGATGTTTTCAAGAATGGGCAGATTGTTACCGGGAGGAAGTTAGATAGAGGCAATTGCAAGTTTTTTGTGGGGATTCAGATGGCAGTTAAGGATGATGATTTCAGCTGGGAGGAAGTCAGGAATTGGGGAAGTGTATGGTGAGAGGTTAAGGTTGTTTGAGTAGAGGATGGCCACGCCACCCTCTTTTTTTTGCAGGTCTATCAGCTTGGAAGATATTATAACCTGGTGGGAGTATTTCACTATTTGAGATTTGTGGCTTGAGCCAGGTTTCAGATAGGGAGAGGATGTGTGGGGTATTGAGAGCTATCCATGAGTGCAGCTCAGTATTTGCTAGACCCTGAATATTCAATGAGTAAATAGTTAAGTATTTGGATGGAGATGATTGTTGTGACAGAGGTTGGTGACTGTTAGAGGAGTAAGATGGGGGCAGTGCAGAGGTAGTTTTGGGGAGTGTGAGGGTGGGGAGAGAAAGAGGGGCCAGGGTTAGGATGGATATCTCCAGAACAAAGTAGATTTTTAGTGAGGAGAGAGTGTGTAGTAGATGCTAGATGGCGTTTGTATAGTTTTGACTTAGCTTTGTGGGAAGGTTTAAAAACCTGTATTATGGGTAGTTTATTTAGACTTGAGGTAGAAAAGAGATTAGGGTTGATAGTAAAAGATGAAGTAGTTGTATATATGTTGTATGAGTGAGAAGTTGGTGAACATAGGAGTGGGTCAGAGAGATTGGAGTGGTAGGAGGTGGAGATAGAGAGAATAAGGAGTAGTGTAGAAGCTATTAGACAATAATACTTGGAATAAAATATGGTCAGATAGAGTAGGTAGAGACAGTGGTATAGAGGAAGTGGTGTTGACAAGATTGACAGATTAGTAAGGTGGTTGTGGCAATAGGCAGGAAGTGGAATTGTAGTGGCTAGTGGGACAGGAAGGGGAGGGATAGGTATAAATGTAATTGTAATGCGGTGGGAATAGGGGTAGGGTAGGGGAATGAAGCGAGCCCGAGCTTAGCGAGGGTGAATGGAGCGGGGCTAGCACCCTGGTCAAGATGAAGTCATATAAACAATTAGAAAAATATAGTGAAAAACTAGCTTGAGAGACAAGGATATAAATTTTCTGAAGGTATGTTTAACTGATAAGACAGGAAAGTATTTTGAAGGAAAACTATCTTGAACCAAAGTCCTTGGCAGAGTGATCTACAGTGCCAGCTAGTAATTTAAGGGTTGCAGCAGCACCCTTATCACTACCTGACTTGGGGACATACTTTAAGAAAACATGCTGTCATTATGCCCTTTCCTTCAGAGCCACCTTTAATGATGGTTTGTTCCCTGGTCTTTAGCAATTTTATACTAAATACAGAGCTTATTTCAGCTTGTGGTTTTGGTTTATGCATTGAAAGTTGTTTTTTTTCCCTTGTGACTTGTCACTTTGAGTCCCTGCATTACACTGTTTTGGCCTGCTTGGCTTGTAGTTCTTAACTAAGCATACTTTAACTATATTTTCAAAGATGGCATACTGATATACTTTGGCTTGTGAGTTTTGGTAGGCTTGATGTTTTAGGTGGCTGGTTTGCTTTTCAATGTTTCCTGCATATTACACAAAAAATATAAAAAAAAACATTTTTTAATAAATAATGCTTTTTATTCAGTCACACTAAAAAGTAAAAAAAATACAAGCAACAAACAAGAACATTGAAAACTTTTCAAAAGTAACAGAGACAAGTTGATTTCAGAAAAGCATTAGAAGTTGGTTTTGCTGATTCTGGTAATGAGGTACCAGAAGAAGTAGCAGGAGTCAGCAAAACCAAGCTCAAATGCTTTTCTGAAATTATCTTGTCTCTTGTTTCTTTTGTAAAGTTTTCAGTCTTCTTACTTGTTTTTTACTTTATAGAGCAACTAAATAAAAAGCATTCATTGTTAAAAATTCTTTTTTTATATATTTTTATTTTTTACTTTTTAGTCTTTAAGTAAAATATTGTCCTTTTGTCATTCACGAGAAGCTTAACAGAACCACAGAGAAACAGAGCCACAAAGCCAGCAAAGTTCAGCATTATTTCTTCTGTCTTGCTAATGAGAGAGGGACAATATTTTAGTTTAAGACTGACACCCATTCTTAGTACACATATAAGAATGTAGTTTACACACCTAATAGAATGGGAATGATTTGCAGACTTCCAAATGCAACAAAGCCCTTCACGAAATTCAACTACCCATCATTAAATAGCTGTACTGCAAAATAACATCTACATAAAATACAATATATTCCTTTAATAACTGCCCTTACTTTGAAGTTGTTGATGAATTGGACTTTTGTTGATGTGACAGCCTGTGAGTGGCCCAAAGTACAAAAAGAAAACATGTCACTGCTAGACGCATCCATCTTAGATTATCCTTTCACCCTAGACAGACTGTGTGTCTGTGTGTGTTTGTGTGTATTTCTGTATATCTCTGTAATTCTGAATGGATGTGGTGTGTGTGTGTGTGTGTGTGTGTGTGTGTGTGTGTGTGTGTGTGTGTGTGTGTGTGTGTGTGTGTGTGTGTCTGCATGTCTGTATATCTCTGTTATTCTGAGTGGATCTGGTGTGTGTGGGTGTGAGTGTGTGCGTGTTGTCTGGCTAATGACAGAGGGACAACATTTTACTTAAAGGCTAAAATATTGTCCTCTGTTATTATTAAAGAAACCTCAGTCTCTGTCATTCTGTGCCCTGTAGTTAGACCTTCTTTCATAAAAGGAAAAAAAGTTTACAACAAAGACAACTGGAACATGTAGAAAATGGGTAGAGGTCCTGAAGAAATGTGGAATATATATAGAACATGTAGCAACCTATGATGAGAGGATTGTGTCATCTGTAGAATCTATGTAAGCCAGAAGAATGAGTGCAGGCCTCGAGATCGCCATACGTCTTGCAAATGATCTATAGGTACTTCAGTAAAGGTGCAGTAAGGAGCCAGTAGTGCAATTTTCACAGATTTTGTTATTTTGTTCTTTCTTGCAAGAATTTTTTTTATCTGACTATAAGCAGGGCGATAGATCTCAGTAAGTCATGCAAAGTGTCTGTAGTTGCTTGACTAGAGATGCAGTGTGGGGTCCCATTCTCATGGATTCCTGATAGTATGTTTGTGTGTGTGTGTGTGTGTGTGTGTGTGTGTGTGTGTGTGTGTGTGTGTGTGTGTGTAGGAACTGCTGTAGGGAGATGCGAGAGTTTGTGTGGAGGAACTGATGTAAGGAGATGTGAGCAGTAGCGTGTGTGTGTTTGATTAGTGAGACCGGGGTCAGCATTTTTTCTGCTGTCTCACTTATGACAGAGGGACAATATTTTACTTAAAGACTATAATATTGTCCCTCTGTCCTTGAAATTGCCTTTGTGGCTGAATTGCTTAGCAGTACACTGTGATATGAGCAAGAAAGGAGTAGAAGTATCAATCTGAGATGCCAACAAGAGTGCTGAAACCAAATTTATACACACAGACCTATTCCCATGTTGACACTCAGACATTGTTCTCTCCCTCCCTCACACTTACAGACTTTCATTAAACTTTAGCAATGCCTTTATCAATGTTGGGACACTAAGAGGAAAGGGATTAAGAAGGTCAAGGTATACTGGAAGTACTGAATATAATAACAGAGATAAAATAACTGGAACTGAGATCTTTAGAAAACGGTAGGAGCAAACTACATAGGAAAAATTGGAATTGCAGGAACAATGCATACAAGGGAGGATTGAGGCTTAAAAGGGACTAAGACTTAAATGAGCTATGTAATGTTTGATTGAGAAAGATTGGGTAGGTTATAAGTGATGTATAATGTTTGTAACTGGGAGTGAGTTAGTATTGTTTGTGAATTGTGATGTAAAATACTTTCAACTAGGATTGTGTCTCTGTGGTTTGTTTTCATTTATATAAATGTATAATTGCCTGTGTAGTAAGTGATGGCTTAATGAAGATGATGTTCTTCATCTCACATTGCTGCAGTCCTTACATATGGGTAGTCCGCTGTCCTCGGTCGGCCCGAATACCAAAGTATTAGGCTGACGTCGGTCATGGGCGCTTAGATCTGACATCAGAGCGTCAGGGTATAAAAGCGCATGACCGACGTCATATCCTCAGTCTTTTTTGCCGCATGGTCCGATGCAGAAGCAGCATTGCAAGTGCCGTTCGGCGTTCTGAAATTTTCGTATTCTGAGTTTCAGACCGAAACCAAGTTGGGCTAAGTACCCCGTTGGGAATATTTTTGTTTTTCTTGCCTCAGTTAATTCCGGATGTCAGAAAAAGTGAATAATTGTATTTCTTGTGGGAAACAGATACCGCATAGGGATTATCACTCTCTTTGCATTCCTTGTTTGGGACGGACCACGACGTAGTCGGGTGTCGGTTTTGTGCTAGGTTTAATAAGCGCACTATAAAAAGAAGGTTAGATTGTGCTAGGTTAGTCTTTGGTAAGCGGTGTAATTATAATATGCCATCGGATCCTCCGACGCCCGCTTCCACGAAGAAGCGCAAAGACAAATCCTTGAAACCTAGACAGGTTGATTCGTCCGTTTCGGACGCAGGTCCTGCAGAAACTACAGTGGAGCAGGTGGATCCGGCTGAAGTTTCTGTTGAGTCTCAGGGGGAAACTTTGATTTTGCAGGATGTGGCCTCACAGGAGTCAGGTCAAGCTGAAGGGGCCTCTCAAGTTACTGTTCTCCCTTCTATGCCTAAGGTGATTAGGCCTTCTGCTTCTATTTCTAAGGCTTCTTCTAAGGGCAGGTCTGTTTTGCCTTCCTCTGGTGTCCCTCCAGGTACTTCAGGGTCTGTGCCTAAAAAGCACATGCTTAAAATGGCAGAAGATTTGATTACTTTAATTAGAGGTTCTATGCCCCCTCCTGATAAGAGGCCCAGGGTGGAGCCAGAGTTGGAAAGTTTGGATCAGGCCTCAGATGACTCAGACTCTTCTGCTGAAGATATTCAAGATTTTCCCCCTTATTCGGATTCTGATGCAGAGGATTCCACTCCTTCTGCTTCTCCTCCAGAGGATTTTTCATTTTCAGAAACTCTGCATTCCATGAGGGAGCATTTCAAGTGGGAAGGACAGGATTTCTCTGATTCACGGAAGAGGCTTAGGGAATTCTTGTTTTTACCACAGCATAGACCCTTGGCTATACCTCCTGTTTTGGATGTTGTTCAAGATGTTTTCTCGGAGGCTTCCCTTAATCCAGATTCTTTGCCTCCTGCGCCAGTTAAACCGGACAGGTATTACAGGGTGCCTGAGGCTCATAAATATCTGTATAAGAGTCCTAGGGCGGACCCAGAAACTATTAGTCAGGGGCCTAAGGGTGTTAGAGCTTCTGTTGTAAAGAATACAGTTCCTCTAGATAAGGAAGCTAGAGCTTTGGATAGATGGGGTAAGAAGGTGTATACCTCTTCTACTTTAGCAATGAGGGCTTTAAATTGCCAGTTTCATATGTTGAAATATCAGAATTTCCTCCTTTCTCAGCTAAAATCTAAAGTGGATGCTTTGGCAGAGGGCATAGAGTGTAAAGAATTGCAGGATTTAGTACATGTCTCTGAACAGGTGGGTAAGCATTCTTTGCAGTGTGGTTTTGATGCTGTACAGGCCTCTTCTAGGGTGGCTGCCACTGGTTCAGTTCTTCGTAGGCACACCTGGCTTAAGGATCAGAATTTGTCCGAGCATGTTAAATCTAGAATTCTGGATGCCCCTTTTCAGTCTGAAGTTTTGTTTGGTCCCCCTGTGGAGTTGGTTTTGAAGAAAATGGAAGACAAGGCTAAGTCCATGCAGACTGTTAAAGATTTTTTGCAGGTGCAACCTCCAATGTTTAGTAGAAATTGGCCTACTAAGGGGTGGACCTACCCTTCTTCTGATTCTCAGTCTAGGGGTAGATCTAGACGTGGCAGGGGCAGAGCTCAAAGTACATTCAGGCCTAGAACTTGGAGTTCACCTGCACAATCTGCAGGTGAGGGCAGGGGCCAGTCCTTTCGTAAACAGGCCCAATGACCTGCATTTTCAGCTGCCAGATTCTTCTTCCCTGGCAGCTCCTTTGGGAGGAAAGTTAGCACTCTTCAAGCAAAACTGGCTTTTAGTCACCCAGGACAAATGGGTATTGGACATTATAAACCGAGGCTACAAGTTCTATTTCCATACATTGCCTCCTTTCAAAGGCATGCCAGACGTTCCTCCTCGGCAAAGGACAGAGGCTCACAAGCAGATTTCTTTACTTCTTCACATAGGAGCTATACAGCCAGTTCCTCTGTCAGAAGTGGGACTAGGATTTTATTCTCGCCTGTTTCTAGTGCCAAAGAAAGGGAACACGTGGAGACCAATTTTGGATTTATCTATCCTCAACACTTATCTGGACATTCCAAAGTTCAAAATGCTGACGTTACAACAGCTTTTACCTCTGTTGGGAAAAGATCACTGGATGGTAACTCTGGATCTCAAAGAGGCTTATCTTCATGTTCCTATCAGGCCCAGTTGCAGGAGGAACCTGCGTTTTCGGGCTGGAAATTTACATTATCAGTTCTCTGCATTGCCCTTTGGCTTATCTACTGCGCCCAGAGTGTTCACAAAGGTTCTGGCTCCAGTGATAGCCTTTTTCAGGTTAAGAGGAATACAGATTTATCCTTATTTGGACGATTGCCTGATTATTGCACAACACAAAGACGAACTTCTGCATCATCTACAGTATGTGATGGTAGTGTTAAGATGCCTAGGGTATTCTGTGAACGAAACAAAGTCCAGTCTAGTACCCTCTCAGGACATGTGCTTTCTGGGTGTGAGACTGAATACAGCTTCCCAGATGGCCTTTTGACCCCGGACAAACAAAGAAGCCTTTCTCTTTATTTCCATCAAATGTCTCTACAGTCCAGGCTGACTGCAAGGACAGTCCTTCAAGCCTTGGGGTTCATGGCATCTTGTATTCTGGTGCTTCCCAATGCCAAACTGCATATGAGGAAGCTTCAATGGTATCTCAAAATGTATGGACACAACACTGCCAAGATCTAGACACTGTCATTCAGATAATACCTTGCATTCAGAAAGAATTTTTGTGGTGGGCTCAGGAATGTCACCTAAACAAGGGACTCTCTGTGACCCGACCAGAGGCGAGTCAGATTCTAACGACAGATGCCTCGGACAAGGCTTGGGAGCACACCTCAATGGAAAATGGGTGCAAGACACGTGGCCTGTCAGACTTCAACATTTGCATATCAACTTGAAGGAGATGTTAGCAGTCCAATTTGCATTGATGGCTTTCAAGGATTTACTTCACCCAGGACAGGTGTTGATTCAAACAGACAACACTACTGTCATGTGGTACATCAACAAGCAAGGGGAACCCATTCTACCCTCTTTGCAGGCAAGCGATGATTTTGTGGGAGACTGCTCTCAGTTTACACCTCAATCTTCAGGCAAGGTTTCTACCAGGAGCACAGAACTCCTTAGCGGATGTGTTGAGCAGACAAATTGTGGATCCTCACGAGTGGAAACTGGATCCTCATGTGTTTCAAAGTTGACAGTGTTATGGGGAACTCCAGACATAGATCTGTTCGCTTCTCCACTAAATTACCAGTTGCCAAAGTTTTGCACAAAAATGTTTCATCCCACAGCTTGGAAGGTGGATGCTCTATCATTCAGTTGGAGCAATCTTCATGCCTATGCCTTTCCACCTCTGCCTCTCATTCCCAAGGTACTCCTGAAGGCCAGAATAGACAAGCCATCCATGATTCTGATAGCGCCGGATTGGCCTCGACAGCACTGGTACCCACTACTGAGGAGTTTGGTACGGGAACCTCCATGGCCTCTGCCTTTGATTCCGCATCTTTTGTCTCAGGAGGACAATCACTTCCTAAATGTCAAGATTCAGTCTCTGCATCTCACAGCCTGGCATATTCTGTTTTAGACCCTGGGGGGTCTCAGCTTCCACAACAAGTTTTGAATGTTATTTTGGAGGCCAGAAGGCCTAGTACAAGGAAAGTTTACGCTGATAAATGGAGGAGATTTTTTCTTTGGAGCAAAGCGAAGGACTTTGATGTTTCCAAGCCTGATTTAAGTGTTTCTCTTCAATATCTTACTGAGTTATTGGACAAGGGTTTGTCTTTCTCCTCGATAAAGGTTCATGCTGCAGCCATTTCTGCTCACTATGACTGTGACCCTCCTTTATTTTCCCATCCTTTGTTTAAGCAATTTCTTAGAGGGCAAAGAACATAAGACCCCCACGTAGAGCTCCTACTCCTGCTTGGGATCTCAATTTTGTGTTGGAAAAGCTTACTCTACAACCTTTTGAGCCTGCAGCTACTGCCGAGTTAAAGTATTTATCATGGAAGACTGCTTTTTGTTGGCCATTACCTCTGCAAGAAGGGTTTCTGAATTACAGGCCCTTATGGCAGTGGAACCTTTCCTGATTTTTCATAAGGATAGGGTATCTTTACGTACTAATCCTTGCTTTATGCCTAAAGTGGTTTCTAGTGTGGCCTTGAACCAAACTATTCATTTGCCTACTTTTTATGCAAACCCCAAAATAAAGGGAGAAGATTTTGCATACTTTGGATATTCACAGGCAGTTACGTTATTATTTGAGCAGAACCAAGGGGTTCAGGCAGTCTCAGCAGTTGTTTGTTTCTTTTGCTTTGGGTTCTCAGGGAAAACCTGTTTCAAAACAAACTATTTCTAAATGGATTGGGTTTTGTATTTCTTTCTGTTATTCCCATCATGGTAAGGAGATTCCGGCTGGAATCAGACCTCATTCCACTAGAGCTACTGCCACTTCTACTGCCTTTCTAAGGGGGGTAGCTACAAAAGATATTTTGGAAGCAGCCACTTGGAGTTCAGTACATACTTTTTCCAAGCATTACCACCTTCCTCTTTATTCTAAGTCTAGGGCTGGATTTGCCACTGCAATATTACAGGGCATTTTAGCAGCCCCTAATGCTTTATGATTTTGCCATCCTCCCTTTACCTCTGCTTTGGGATTCTACCCATATGTAAGGACTGCAGCAATGTGAGATGAAGAACATAGTACAGTTTTGTACCTACCATAAATGTAGATGTTCGAAGATCCACATTGCTGCAGTCCAATTTACCCTCCCTCCTTCCCCTCTGTACTTTGACATGGTTATATGGTTTGGGTGATGGTTGTTGTTGGGCATGCTTTTGGGAGGTATCCTGTTTTTGGGCTGTGGCCTTTCTTTTTAGGGCCTTCTGACATCTGGGGCAAGAAAAGACTGAGGATATGACGTCGGTCATGCGCTTTTATACCCTGACGCTCTGATGTCAGATCTAAGCGCCCATGACCGACGTCAGCCTAATACTTTGGTATTCGGGCCGACCGAGGACAGCGGACTACCCATATGTAAGGACTGCAGCAATGTGGATCTTCGAACATCTACATTTATGGTAGGTACAAAACTGTACTTTTCTTGCTTAAAAAAAGATGGAATTGAATAATTGATGTAATATTGCTTAGGTTATATGATATGCAGCAATATATGTGAAGTATAATGTTTATGTTGATTACTGTTATATAAATGTAAAATTGCCTATGCCACAAGCGATAATTCAATAAATGTGTTTGAAAAACAAAAAAAAAGGACAAGGTAAGGGCACTCAGCGCAGCTTTTACTTTGTGCTATGCTATTGCCATTCTGCTAAGTGCATCCAGCAGGGATATGTAAAGTAGCACAGCTTTTGTAAATCTACCTGTAATAAGTGACTGACTTCAGTGTGTATCTGGAGAACATGTGACGTTTGTAAATGGAATCACGTGAAGAATGACTGGTGCAGCCAAATACAGCTCAGTCTTGTTTCAATGCATGGCTGTATTTTTGTATCAGCTGTTAGTGCTGCTGCTGGCTGATGGAGCACGCAGGTAGAATGCTCTCCACGTGGCAGCTACCTGTTCTCATGCTACTTTATCTAGAACACCTGTAGTATTTTGTTTCCGAGCCAGCTTGTGTGATCTAGTTCAGGTACAGGGCTATATTTGTAGCTTAGCATCCAGGATGGTGCCTATACTGGGTGTCTGTATGAGTACAGTTGCAGATTGTATATGCAGTGTTTTTATACAGCCCTCATTGTGTATGTAGTGGATTGTAGGTGGCCAACTGAGCTATCCATTCCAGTCAGGGAGAGTTTGGTTAGAGCTGGAGATGAGGAAGTAGTGAAGTATGACAACACGGACACTGTCCTTCTGAGAGTGCACTGAGGGAGTGCTTAGGCTGAATTATTATTCTGGGTAGTATGTTGGACTGTTGTATGTACAGGTGTAATGTGAGCCCAGAGGTTACACTGAAAGTGAATTGTCTCAGAACCAGCAGTGTCAGGACCATTCCTACTTGCTGCAGTAGTGAGTGATGACACAGTGTTGCTCAGTCACTCGCCGTGGTTCCAGTTTCCACATATGGCATCCTTTGTTGTGCATACAGCTGTACAAAGTATGTGTTTGCAATAAGACGGGGTCCGGGCACAGCGTCCACTTTCATGGGTGATTCGGTGCATTTTACATCCGGATATATCTGTTAGCAAGGACTGGGGTCCACAGAGCTGTCATCCCCCCTCCCTTTGTCATATTAGTTTGCAGTCATACCTGTACAATTATGTTTAAGAACTTGAAATTTAATATTGTTGATTCTTCAAAATGACTTTTGAAGTAAACATTTTCTCTGACATAGTAAATTAGTGATAGCTGTTGTGTGACTGAAACTGTCCTTAGGGTTAATTGTGCAAAAACAGAATGTTATGCCCCAGAAATTATCAGATCAAAAATTCTTTTAAAGTCGTTCCATGATAGTATTTTATGTAATAGTGGTCAGTCCAATACTAGATCAAAATGGATCAATCCTTGGCTGTGTTTCAGAGCGAATTATGTTAGAAAAGTCACTGTCTGACAAAGGTGTACATCATTTTTTTTTTTGGACAACAAACTTTTCTGTCAGTCATTTATAGATTCTGACCTTGAGAGTATAAGACACAGAAGAGGATAGTGGCATTGCAGAATTCGGTCTGTCTGTATTGGGAACTGTAAGCATTAGAAACGCATCACTGTTGAGAATTTTTTCCTTCTGACTTGATGAAACTATTTAGGTTGATATCATTATCTGCTGGGCAAAAATTACATTGTCTTACAGTATACTTCTGAGTAAGCTTGTTTGCTTTTTATTATTATTATTATTATTATTGTTATTATTATTATTATTATTATTATTATTATTATTATTAAATAATTTCAAACAAAATAATGTACAACAGCCACTTAGTATTACCAGTGTATCACATAGCTCCTCTATTCCTTATGCAATTCTGTGTCAGTGAGGTGTCTAGCACTATACCCATTGAAATTTAATACATCAGCCTCTCAGTCGGCTAAGATGAAAACTGCCTGCTGTAAAATGAACAGTTACAAATCCCAGCATAGATTTATGTAGCGGACACATCATTTGGAAGAGTTTTGTTTTTACCATGAATAATGAAGCTGGTCATTTTTATACAAGTTTGGGTGTGTGAGCATGTTTGTGTGTTTGCCATGTGTACATGTCTGTATATCTCTGTTGTTCTGAATGAATTATATGTGTGTGTGTGAGTGCGAGTGAGTGTGTGTGTGAGTGTATTGTCTTGCTAATGACAGGGAGACAACATTTTACAGGCTTAGCAAGACAGTACCACAGATGGACAGATCCACAAAGCCAATTTCAATAAAAAGCATTCTAGGTATAGTAATAAAGAAGTTGCAACATTTAGATTTGAGATATGATGCTGTTTTCTGTAATCAGATTGTTTACATCATAGCTGCTTTTTATATGTCACATTATCAAAATCTGTTTTAAGGGAATAGCAGTTCAAAACTGCTTAACAAATTCAGATGTCTGAAGGTTAGCATTTGCCAGCTATGAGGTAGTATTGAGTCATCACGTAAGCAGCATGGTGGCTGAATGACAAGGTATTTTCCTCACAGCTTTAGAGTCCTAGGTTCAACTGGCTTACTGACAGAACCCACACTGTAAAAGTAGCTGACTCCAAATCCAGCTCCAGGCAAGTGACAAGTGGAGTACCTCAGGGTTCAGTCCTGGGACCTGTCTTGTTTGGCATGTACTTCTCTGAAGTACAGGCCAACACTAAGGGACTCTGGCTAACAAAGTTCGCAGATGACCGCAAACTGTGAGCCATTATTGAATCCTTAAATGATGTGGATATTCTACAAAAGTGCATTACAGAAACAGATGCTAGGTGCCAGAGCCATGGGCTCAATCTCTTTGCCAAGAAATGTATAGTTATCCCCTTTGGGAAAAAACATGTATCCATGAATTACCACATAGGTGGCAGTACACTAAACACCGAAAGTGTGATAAGAGACTTAGGGACACAGGTGGACAGTGGTCTCACCTTCGATAACCACATCGCCACAACAGTCAGGAAATCCTTCTGTGTGGCACACCTCATCACTAAGGGCTTTTCATCCAAAAAAAAGGAGGTCATTGTCCCACTGTACTCATCCCTCATTAGACCCATTATAGAATACAACGCCCCGTTTGGTATGTACCTCTCAAGACATCTGCAAAAACTGAAAAGGCCGCAGAAATACTTCACTAAAAGAATCACAGGCCTAAAGCAGATGCCCTATGCTGACCATCTAAAAAAAACTCTACGTATACTCTGTCGCATGTCGTCTACTCAGAGGCGATCTCTGCTTAATATACAAGGCCATGTCAAACCCTGAGCTGTTGGACATGCCACACTTAAAGAAATCCCAATCCCTCAGAGACACACCCTCCAGGGATCTAAACCTTGTCATCACAATGAACAAAACATGCTGGAGGGATAGGTTCCTGACCCAGAGACTTCCCAGACTCTGGAATAGACTGCCCATACATATCAAGCAGAGTGCCACTTTGGCCCTCTTCAAAAGGAACCTTGATGATTGGATGGGAGATAGGAAATTCACCCTGGGGATCACGTCAGTTGCCCTGCTAGATGGGTCCAGGGAAGTAAATACTGTGGGAAGAAATAGCCAGGGAATTGTTATGGCTAGGCTTGTATAGGCCCTTGGTCCGATAGCCTAGTACTGACCTATGATCTCTGTTCACTGTTCTGTTGAGCTTGCATATATTCCTCATGTCTTCTTGATGTTTCTCTCGGGCCTTTTTTTTTTAACCTCCCCAAAATATATATTTATACAATGTATTTACTCTTACCCTTATGGCCTGGGTCATAGCTTAAAAAGGATCCACAGACCAACCCACTTTCCTTATTAAAGCTGACAAGGTGTATCTTTTTCAGAAAGTTTTTGCATTCACAGCTTATTCTCCATTGTTTTTAAACATCCCAATGCAATGTGTATGATACAAACATCTCAGTATCATTTTTTTTGACATATGTGAACTTAAGCTACTACTGATAAGTATGCGTGTCAGTGTACATTCTAAGGCTGTGGAAAGTGCTTATGTTTATAGCTTACTCACTTCATGCCGTCTGGGAGATACAGGAGCGCTGCTGTTAACATTTAATTTTGATCTTAATCTGAGTTTAATAGTTAGTCAGATTCATCACGTTTCTTCTAGTAATTGGGACAGTTGAAAGTATATAAAATAACCATGACTTTTTTAAAATAAATGACTGATTCATATGCTTTTTACTGTAGTTTCGGTACTGATATTTGTCATTAGTGGGTACAGTCATCTCAAATCTCTTCTGCCTTAGTAACCCACAGTTGAAGTATGCTGCTTGTACTCCTTGCTTTTCCTGTTCTTTTGTCACGCGCTAAGGCCTGGAGGAATGCACGTCTGAAAATGAGTGTCAGAAGTTGCATTTCCAGTCAAGCAGCGTTTCAGGGATTTCATATATTCTTGGAACCAACACTTCACTAGAGTAACAGAAGAAGGAATACCAATGGAGCAGTTGTAGTTACAGATGTGTGGCTTAGTAGTGTTGCTATGGTACAAACTGTTTCCTAGTTTCTGTGTAGTTTTCATGTCATTAACTGTAAAGGCATTTACAGCAGATGTGATATTTGCATATTCAGTACATGGGTTTTTCAGATAAAAGAACTGTTTCATTATTATAGTTCCAGAACTCCTGATCTGGTTCTAAAAATGAAAAAACGTTAATGCTGGCAATTGTCTTATTTTCAGGACACAACTACCAGAGCATTACTTTAGTAGCTTTGACCAGTTAATTGTATAGTGAATGTTTCTATGTCCAGGAAACTGTTAAAAGTTATTTAGTGTTTCATGCTAGAATTCATGAAGATGGAATTGCACAGGGTGGTGGGGGGTGGACTTGTGGTTTGTAGTAGTGTTAGACTGAGAGTACCCGGTGCAGTGTACCCAAAGGAACACTTACAGTATACCACTGAGGTGCTGTTCTTGATCAGAAATTTGTATATACTTGGTGTGTGTTTGTTTTGTAATTTGTAGGTCTGGTACATTATACCTTCCTTATTGGTCAGTGTTGCAAACCTAAGAGGAGAATATGGGCCAAAAGTGTGACTGACTTGTGTGGGGGGGAGGGGGCATGGATACTTGGTCATTTCCAGGATATTCTGAGCACAGTCCACCAGTGGCAGGATTGCCATGCTGAGCAGTTTAATCAGTATATGGAAAATAATTGGGGTAGGTAACCAGGGAGCCTAATTATTTGAGGTATATCTGGGAGATACCAAGAGTATGGGATCACTAACTGTATACCAGGAAGAGGTTGAGGGACTTCCCTATTAAGTTGTTATAGACTGTACTGAGTTATGGTACTATTAGGGGAGCACTAGAACCATACAGTAAAAGGCTGGGATATGCAGATCTTGGATGCAGATCAAATAAAGGTATTAAGACAGACCCATCAATTCAGTGAATGACAGATGGGGAGTGAAGGTAGAGCCAGAACACCCATAACTGACTGGTGAATGTATACGCATAATTTCAGTCGCTGACAGGTAGCTAGCTATAAGACAACACATAAGGCAGTTGCAGAGTGGATGACACCATTTTGCTCACAAGCTGTATTTGTTACTGTTTCTGTAGAACTGTATTTACTGACTTGATTGGAAGACAAGCAGAACCATCCATTAATACTTGCTGCATGAAGGTACAGCTGCAGTCACCACTGGGCCACATTTGGCTTCTGCATTGTTCTACCTTGTTGGGACACAATATGTAAGGGCAGGTTGTTATGGTCCATCAGCTGTCATCAGAGTGTCAGCATATGTGCTACACCTGAAGATTTCCTGGTCTAGTCCAGCTGATCCTATGTAGTAATTTATGGCATTTCTTAATCAGATATGCTTACTTGGAAGCATGTTAAACACATTTGGTATAGTAGCAGAAGATGTGATGTAAGGGGTTTCTGCAAATCATGATATCTTGATATTACTTTCTGCCTAAGCATAAGGCTTGTTGTGAAGAGTGATATGTTCATTAATACCTGTTTCAGAACCGCGTTTATATCACATTATCGAAAAATGAAAATAGTGAATGCTATTTCATCGAACCTAACATTTCTAAACCACATAATATCGAACATTCAGAACAGCGAATTTTTTCCTTGGGAAAAAAATTGCTATTCCAAAACACATACACACAACACAAGCACACCTAAAAAACATCAGTACACGCACATACACTTATAATCCTACAACTAATCCTACACTAAACTATACAGACACTACTATCTATCCACTTACCTTAACCCTAAGGTCCGTCACTATCGCACACTCACCTAACCCGGGCCCTAACCCTAACTCACTTAACCCCGCCCCTAACCCTAATTCACCTAACCCCCGCCCTAACCCTAACTCATTTAACCCGCCCCTAACCCGCGCCCTAATCCTAACAACCACACAGTCGCACACTTACTTGAATCTGAATTTTCACCACAGGGCTGAAAATAGCGAAGCCACAGAACCGGTTCTGCAGCTTCGCTATTTATAGCGTTCACTCAAAACAGGTCGATATTAGAACATTCAAAGTTTTAAAACTTTGATGTTCTGATATAGACCCTCAGAACCCTTGCCCATATATCATATTATATCACATGCGTAGGTTAATAGGAAATTAATAGACAGACTGCCCTTGTGGTACATTTTAAGCTTAGCCAGTTACCTTTTTGGTACTCAAATTAACCTATCCCATTTAGTGTTTGATTGACCTTACCCATCCCATGGTCACTAATTCTATGTTACCCCTAATGAGAATAACTGGGATCATACCATAGATAATTTGAGGGTACTTTTGCATGTGATAAAGCATTTAAAAGTTGCCCCTGTCCATTAGTAGTACAGAGGCCATTCCTGGGTAAATTTTCTGTTTCCCATACATAGGTACAAGTTGTACTTGAATATGGACGGGGTGAGCTTTGTTTTACATAGAAGGGGAGTCTGTTCCATGGCAGTGGTATTCTCTGCAAGGTATGCCTGTTTCTCCAAACCATTCTGTTGATGTTGCAGAAGAGTTTCAAATCTGTAGCCTAAGCATTTCTGATTCATTTGTTTGATTTGCTGATGTGCAGTAATTTCATCAGTGTTAGATGCCTTGTATGCCAGACACAGGTCACCTCTTAGTGGTCCTTAGGATACCAAGCATAGTAACAAGACTTTGAGTCCATCCATGTAGGTCATATTATTTAGGCTTTGTATCTTTTTAGTAAGGTATATCTGTGGGTGTTCCACATGTTGCATGTGTCGGGACAGATACATGCCAGAGGGGCATTATACTCAATGACTGGCCTAATGAGGGCTGAGTAAAGGTGGACAATGACATCCCTAGATCTAGAAATAGTCCTTTTGTATATAATCTGTGCAGTATAGAAGGACTTTCTTACAACAGTGGACACTTTGGGCAAAGGTTAGGTCACTGCCCACAAAAGTTTCCAACTCCATTTCTGTTACTTGTATCATTCTTGCATTTTTTAAGCTCCTTTGTATACACACTTGTCTGAGACATGCCACCTGCATGGCCTGTAGGCAGCCTCAGACTAATGTACTTTAAGCTCTGTAGTGCACTTAATGACAAATGAAAGTCATCACTTAAAAATCACGGTTAGTGATATAAATAAGCAGCTAAAGGTAGAGCTCTCAAAAAAATACAAAGCTCTGTGAAACAACAAGCATATGGATATATGAAGTAAATGTAAAGCTTTTTGGCATTCATTACAGAAAATGGAATACTTTTTTATTATTGTAAATATGTTGGGGTTTTTGTGCATTAACAGATACATATACTATTGCATTAGGTGTTTTTATCCAGTAGGAAGGTGAGACTGTATTTCTGTTGTACACATCTGTAACACCTGTGTGTCTAAATAATAGCTAAGTATTTCAATTTGGCACCATCATCCTGCCACAGAATTTCGTAGTATCCGTAGCTGTCATGGCCGAGGGGTTAAGATGGTAGACTCTAAATCCATTGGGCTTTCCCCATGAATGTGCATGTGTAAGTCATGCTAATTGAAAATAAATTTTGTTGTAAGATGTAGAGAGGGAGTGCAGGCAGCAAATTGAAGGGACTAATTGTAGCCTGGTCCAAATGCATTGCAGATTGCAGAAAATAACTAATCCTTGGATCTTCAAATGTAGTTATTAAAGAGAAGTTTCTGGACTCTTGGAGCGGACGGCTAGAATAGGTGGTTGTGGAAGAATCCATAAAGGCATTCAAAAAGGCATAGGACAGGTAGAAAAAGAGTGGGGAGATGGTAATGACGTAGGAGAGCTTAAATATTAAATGGACTTAAGAAGGCAAACTAAGTGTGCTTATAATCTTCTGTCTGCCATCTGGCAAACATAACATAATATAATCAAAACATAGTAAGCTTTCAGATATATGAAACCATGAAAATACATTTATATTAGTAAGGGATAAAGGAACCCAGACAGCATTAAATTAGTTGCATATAAGAGCTCAAAACCTTTTGGCATATACATATCTTGCAATATTCGTCTACTGTTAAGTACATACTAATGAACAGTAATGCTCGAGCCTCACAGAAATATGACAGTAGTCATTTCATATGCTTTATGTATTAAACTGTAAGTATGTTATTATGTATACTGTAATTTATAAACACATTTTCGATAAAATTTAATTTGTAGATATAAATGTTATATGTAAAGATCCAGACCAGATAAACACAGCAAGTCCACAGGCTTGGAGAAAAACGAGCCGATCAATGATAATTAATGTAAAACTTTATTCGAGTAAAAAAATAAAAATAAAATTAATTTTTACAGGTGGAACAGTCAATTTTGAGATATTGGCCTATTCTAAAACAACAAGATGAGTTCAAACAGATTGTTAAGGAACGGCCCTATTTTGTTAGAAGAAGAGACACGAACCTTAAAGGACTTTTTGAAGGAAGACCCAGGTTTGACAGTAAGCGTGTTTGTTCTAGACTTGGAACTTATAGGTGTGGGGCATGCAAACAATGTTCTTATGCAATTAATGACAGCTCCCTACATATCCCCTCTAGGAGGTTCAAATTCAGGGCTGAACATTATTACAACTGTGGGGCAAACGGTGTTGTTTATTTAGGTCTGTGTACCCAGTGTTTCAGTTTTTATATAGGTAAAACTGAGAAAACCCTTAGAAGAAGAATATATGAACACCTTTATGACATTTCTAAGAGGAAAGATACCAATGCCTTTTTTAAACACCTTGGTTCATGCCCCAACATGCAGCTCAAATTCATGGTTTTGGAACAGGTTTTGCAGGACAATAGAGGAGGTGACTGGGAGGCCCATCTTGAGTATAAAAATTGTTGTGGCAGCTTAAACTGAACGCAACCAGACCGCCTGGCCTTAATGAAAGTATTAGTATTACAAGTGTATTGAAATTAAGAAGGGCTAAGTTATGATTCTAGGTTTTTTAGAGCCTAAAACTTGTGAAGAGGTGGATGTATTTTTTACAGATTTTTTTAGACATTTTTATAAAGTTTTTTATTAAGTCTTTTATGATGTCCTTAACATGAGTTTTGCACAAGCACATTTTATTTGGAATATTATCAACAATTTGATGCATAGCTTATTTATTATTTACTTATTTATTTCTAAGCTGTAACTAGTGCTTTAAAAACTCATTGCATATCTATTTTAATAACACACTGGTCACATGATTTTACTGGTGAAGTATTTAAACCTGCAATTTGGAAAATGGATTATCTTGAAAAAGCCTGGTATTTATCCAGGCGAAAGCGCTTGATGGTATTTTATTTTTATTTTTATTTTTATTTTTTTACGAATAAAGTTTTACGTTAATTATCATTGTTTGGCTCGTTTTTCTCTAAGCCTGTGGACTTGCTGTGTTTATAAATGTTATATGTACTTTTAGTAACCTTGCATTGAGAATGTATCATTTAAATCTTTGTTTTTCATCATACCCAAAATTGTAAATCCAGAAAATCTCATGTTTTTCAAACATGTTAAACTTTCCCCTTGCAAATTTTAGTGTCTGTATTTATCTATCTGTGTTTGGTTTCATATGATGTGGTTTATTTTGGATTTGCTTCTGTGACATGGACTGTTATATGAATATCAGGTTTTGCATAAATTAAAATGTTCTCCATGTTTCACTGTTGCAGTCATTACATTTGGGTAATCTGCTGGCAGGTTGCCCTCGGTCGGCCTGATTAACAAAGTCTTGGGTCCTGCGTCAGTTGCTGTCCCTTCTTCTATAACGTCAGGTTGTCAGGGGTATAAAACATGCAGCCAATGCCATTACATCAGTCTTTCTTGCTGTGCGGTGCCCGAAGCAGAAGCAGTTTGCAAGTGCCGGTCGGCCGACTCCTGAAATTTTCGTTTTCGAGTTTCAGAACCGAAGTCTTCAACTTAAAGCTAAGTACCCCGTTGGGGAAACTTTTTTTGCTCCTTACCGATGTCAGTAAAAGTTAATAATTGCATTACTTGTAGAAAACAAATACCTCATAAAGATTTTCATTTGTACTGTATTCCTTGCCTAGGCCCTGACCACGACGTATCTTGCTGTCAGTTTTGTGCTTTATTTAATCAGCACACTATCTGTCGTCGATACATTTTTGCCTCTAAATATTTCGGTTCTCAGTTTAATTATCCAGAAATGACGTTGGTTAGCCATTTGACTACTGAGATTCCGAAAAAACGCAAAGATAAAGACAGAGACAGGCCGTCGAGGTCCAAAACTGCCGACGACGTTTCTCCTAAGCCAGTCGCCAGTTCGCTGGTACTCAGTGAGGCGCTTTCGCAGCCCCTGATACCCGCTACTTCTGACTCGCAGGCCGGTATGCCGCGAGATGCTTCACCTATGGAACCCATGGATGTCTCTACCTTGGATGGGTCCAGAGCCGCTGTGCAGGCATCGGCTTCTGAGGGTGTATTCAGGCCTACAAACTTGCATATTAAACAGACTCCACCTTCGATACTACGGCCTATATCTCAATATATGTCTAAAAAAATGACGCGCAGGCCACATGTTCGGGCCCCTATGCCTAAAAAACAAATGATCAAAATGGCTGAAGATCTAATTACTCTAATCAGGGGTAGTCAAACCCCCCCCCCTCCTAAGAGGGCTAGGGCTGAGCTTGACTATGAATGTGTTGATCAGGACTCTGTTTCTTCTGACTCTTCTAATGACCTGGATTTGTCCATGCCTACTTATGAGGATTCTGATGCAGAAGATTCCATTCCCTCTGCTCCCTCCCCCCACCAGGACTTTTCTTTTGGGGAAACTTTACATACCTTAAGGGAGCTTTTCCACTTGGAAAGTCAGGAATTTTCTGATTCATAAAAGAGGCTTAGGGATTTCCTTCTTCTACCTCAACATAGGCCTTTGGCTATACCTCCTTTACTAGACATTGTTGATGATGTGTTTTCGGAATCCAGTATGGCCCCTGATTCCCTGCCTCCGGCTCCTAGTAAACCAGACAGATACTACAGGGTTCCTGAGTCCCACAAGTTCCTTTTCAAAAATCCTGTTGCAGATCCAGAAACCATTTCTTAGGGGCCCGAAGGCATGAAGGCTTCTACTGCTAAAAATCCTACCCCCTCTGATAGAGACTCCAGGGCGCTGGATAGATGGGGTAAAAAGGTTTATGCTTCTGCAGCCTTGGCAATCAGGGCTTTAAACTGCCAATTTCATATGTTAAAATAACAACAGCATATTATTGGACTGCTTAAACAGAAAATGATGTTGATTTCTGACTGTGTGGAAAATAAAGATTTACAGGATTTATTGCATTCTGCTGAACAAGTTGGAAAACATACTTTGCAATGTGGTTTTGATTCTTTAGAGGCCTCTTGCAGGGCTGCTGTTACTGGGTCTGTGCTTAGAAGGCATGCTTTCCTTAAGGAGAAATTGTTGCCTGTTCAAGTTAAAGCAAAATTTTTGGATGCTCCTTTAAATCAGGACTGCCTGTTTGGCAATAAGGCTGAAGAAGTTGTAAAAAAGATGGAAGATGAAGCTAAATCTATGAAAACTGTAAAAGATTTGTTACAAGTGTAACCTCCAAGATTTAGTAGGCACTGGCCTACTAAGAACTGATCTTTTCCAGCTCCTTCCAGATCCTCTCAAGCCAAACCCAGGCACACCAAAAGCACCAGGTTTCACTCCCAGGGGACTCTCAGAACTAAGCAATGGGGGGCCTCCACTTCAAAATCTGGAAATAACAAGACACCCCTGTATGGTAAACAGTCTCAATGACTTTCCTTTAAAATTGCCAGGCACTTACCTTTTAGCAGCCCCTTTGGGGGGAAAGATTGCTCTTCATGCAAAAAACTGGGAACTCATAACCCAGGACAAATGGGTTTTAAATATAGTGTCCCAGGGATACAGATTTCATTTCCACACATTGCCAACACCAAACGGGTGGCCAGACCTGCCCCCAAATCAGTGGGCAGAGGCTCAAAAACAAGTACTTTCCCTCTTAAATATGGGGGTTATTCAGCCTGTACCAGAAGAGGGAAAGGGACAAGGTTTCTATTCCAGGCTTTTCCTGGTACCCAGAAAAGACAAAAAATGGCGTCCAATTCTGGACCTGTCTTCTCTAAACACCTTTCTGGACATTCCAGAATTCAAGATGCTGATTCTTCACCAGTTACTTCCTATGCTGGGCAAAGATGCCTGGTTGGCAACTCTAGATTTAAAAGAAGCATACCTGCACATCCCAATCAGGGAATCTTGCAGAAGATACCTACGCTTCAAAGCAGGCTACTTGCATTATCAGTTCTCTGCACTGCCCTTTGGCTTGTCTACTGCGCCCAGGGCATTCACAGTAATTGCATTTTGCAGGCAAAGAAATATTCAAATATATCCATACCTGGACGATTGTCTAATTCAGGCAGAAAACCAGGGCATACTTCTAAGTCATCTGGCGTTTGTAAAAAAAGGTTCTAACTTGTCTGGGGTACACCATAAATGAAAAGAAATCACAACTGGTACCCTCTCAACAGATTATATTCCTGGGTGCAAGCTTGAATACAACTGCCCAGATGACTTTCCTCACACCAGATAAGCAAATTCATTTGGTAACTTACTTCAAACAGGTGGCCATAAAAACCCTGCTATCTGCAAGACGAGTACTGCAAGCCTTGGGGTTCATGGCCTCCTGCATTCTTCTAATTCCATATGCAAGACTGCATATGAGGAAACTACAGTGGTACTTAAAAAGGTCTATGGAGTCAACATTGTCACAGCCTGGAAACAATGATTCCTATCATACCTTGCCTATGCCTGGAGTTCCTATGGTGGGCAGAGGCCTGTCACCAAAACAAGGGACTGCCATTCACACTACCCCCTGCCGCTCAAACCCTAACTACAGATGCATCAGACTATGCATGGGGGGCTCACCTGGCAGGAAAGTGCATTCAGGACAAATGGAACCCAAATCAAATGCACCTACATATCAATCAAAAGGAAATGTTAGCTGTACAGAATGCTCTGACAGGCTTCAAGGACTACATTCTTCCAGGACAACTAATGGTAAAGACGGACAACACCACGCTTATGTGGTACATAAGCAGGGGTGTACACATTCCTACCCCATCTGCAGACTAGCCATGGCATTGTGGAACACAGCATTGAGCTAGCAGCAACAGGGTTTGGAAAATGAAGGTGAACAGGAGTAGAACAAGAAAATTTGGAAATATTGGACTTTCTTGGACTTTGTTAAACTTTGGAGGACTCTAAAGCATATGCCCTACTTCACGTCATTAATGTTTGGAGAATCAAATCAATGGAAATGACAAGAAACAACTGCATAAATTCTTAACCTGCCAAATAATACATGCATGTAACTAAAAAGCTGGAACTAGACATTTAACAAAAAAGCTGTTCTACATAAAAGGTGGGAATAATAATTTTTCAAGAATATGATGCTTTTTGTAATGTCTTTAAATGTTAATGTTCTCACAGATAAATACAAAAAATAATGAGTAGTGATATTAAAAATGTAGAGTACAAATAGCTATGTTACAGAAGACACACTAGGAAAGAACTGAACATGTGAATTTGATAAAGAAAGGTTTTCAGGATAGTTATTCAGCAGAATACCTGGGGCAAAGGAAGACAGGAGTGCTTGTATTAATTGCAAGAGGAGCTCCGATAGTGAAACTAGGGCATCCAGCAAAGAGGTGGAGGCACTTTGTGAGAGAAGACCTGCAACTGTCAGGTGTGAGTGTCGGAGAAGGCAGGCGATTGCCATTGTCTAGAGAGATGGCAGCAGTTGACATGACAACTTGACCCCATAAAGAAAATGGGGGAAAAGGGGTTGATGATGACAATGTGATAAACCTACGAACTTGTAAGACAAGTACTAAAGTTACAAAGAATTATATTCTTTAAACAATATAGCTTACATTTTAAAGCATGACAAAAACTATCTACTCAACAAAAATTTAAGCATTACATTTATTTGCTTGCTTATTTATTTATTTTTGCACTGGAAAGTTGGAAACGGGCAGTAGGCTTCTGAAATACTCTAGTATTTCTCCTGCTCTCTAGTTAAGCTACTTGAGGTAATTAATGCTTGAAATTGTTATGCTTTAAGTAGGAAATCAGAGGATGTTCACTTACATATCTGGGTGCTTGTGGATTACTGTATGATAAATACCAGTATTTATAAACAATGTTGCCCAACTCTACTTGCCAGCTTATGTTTTGTAACATTTGATTTAGCTGAATAGTGTATTAAGTCATATCTGTTCAAGATAACATCCTTGCCCATTTTACTAACTACTTGTTCTTCTTTGTAAGCTTTTTGCAAAAATCATCTCTTACCTTTTCTAACTGTGTAAAGAAATCTGATACATGGCTGCATATTCCTACAAAGTCTTAAGAAAAGGATAGCAAGCAATCTATTTTAACAATGTTGGTGGATGAAAACTGTCTGCTCTTGAAATTAGAGCACTAGAGTTTATAAAAGCAGTAATGCTTACATTATTTTTAGCATTTATGATTAACTCCAGAAATTCAGTGCAGCTTGTACTAAATTCTGTTGAAGAACACACTGCATTCATTTGTATATAATCAACCAGCAGGGGCAATGATTGGCAATGTTTTACTATACCTACTTCCTATGATACTTTATTATGTAACTTAACTTCCATTGATGCTCTGCTGTGTAACTTAAGAAGGTTGTGAAGCTCATTACCAGTCATACTGCATTCTCATTTCTCTGTCTTCTTAACCAAAACAAAAAAAAAAAAACTTTCAAGAGTCTATATAATTTAATCCATGATGAGTTGGGGGTTAAGGGGTGTCACCCCGTGACATTATACATTAAGTGGCAAGGGTTACAGGGTTTTAATTCCCTCAGGCCTCGTTTATCTACTGTGTGAACCTGAACAAGTCAGTTAACCAGACTTTTTTCCTGGGTCAACCCTGAAAAGGGAATGCATGTTCAGTGGGTCTACCTGGTTAACAAAAAGATGTTATAATGATTATTATTATTATCTAAAGAGTTATACATCTACAAATATGTTAGGATTCTAATCAACTATGATGACTATAACTTCTTTTTAATGGTGCCGTTTCCAAACGTTTCAGCAAATCCTCATAAAAGTGGTTAAATTCCTCATCTTCATCAAAAAATATGGTCCACATAGTCACAAGCAGCACAAAGTGAAAAAATGAATTCTGGATAAATAACTAAATTTTTGGTGAACTCAAGCAAAATCAAACCACATATTTATTCATAATGATCTTTCTTCCATAATACTTGGTTTAAATACACTTTACATGTCATAAGTTAATCACTCAATCAAACAATTAATTAAAAATACAAAAGAACCATAACAAAATAATGTAATCATTACTTTTTAAAAGCTCTTTGGTTGTCTTTTTTTAAATTATAGTTTTACCAAACAAATATAAAAATACCAATAAGACAGCTTAAAACAAGTGAGGTAAAAAAGACAAAATACTAGTTAGGTTCAATGAGTGTTTAAACACAAGGGAGTTAAAAAATGCCATAATTTAGCAGCCCTCATTTTCTAAACAGGTTGAAGTGAAATATGTTAATTCAAACCAGATGATGTAGATGCATCAGTCTGAATTTGGCAAACTAATTCTCAATATTCATTTCTATTCTCCCACTGTCCCCCTCTAATATTGGGACATAATTTTTCAAGAATGCCAAATACGAACTTGGTGAAACCTTTACACACCAATGAAGTTTTATATAGTACATTCTTAGTATTCCCTTTTTATATATTCCTTTCACCAGTTTCCTTTCAGATTTTGCCCACATAAAATGATGGCCATTGCTTGTAAATTGCTATGTAAACCAACTCTTATGCTTCACAATTGCCCTTCTCAAACCTGGTTTTTGTGCAACAATAATTGTTTAAAGAGATGATTCCCCCAGTCAAAAATTTAGTTACAAAAACTAAATTTCCCACATTTAGTAGTCCCTACAGCAGTCTCCTTATCTGTCTCTCAAATTCTCTTTAATATTCCTGCCAACCTTATAAACAGAGTGGGGAACTTCAACCACATTACTAAAAATCTCTTCAACAGCCATTAAAATAGAACAATTGTTTGTAATAATATTTCTCACAAGTGGACTGGTATCATTATAGTTAATGGCTGTAGCATTCTGGAAGCTGGGCATAGTACCCAAATCCCTTTCTCTCCCTACTGTTGTGGGGTTGCCTAACAAAGGGGTATATTCTGTTCCTCTCTCCCTAACTACCTCAGTTTGAATGTTGACAAGTAAATTGTTTGGGTGCCCCCTTTTCAGGATCATATGCCTCCAATTCTTCCATAAACGTTTTGTATTTTGAAACATTCTAGCTGCTCAGATAAATTGTCCCTTCACCAAATTCTTCTTTCAAAACCAGGGGTGACAGCTGCTATAAAGTTAGTGTGAGTTAGAAAATGTTTTTTTTCTATAGACAGAGGGCACATAAATGTTTCTTTCCACAGCAAGATTCTTGTCTAAAAAATGAGTAGATTGAAATGAAAGTTTGTATGTGAATCTTAGAAAGGTATTTGTACCTGTAGTGTATGTCAAGAATTTGTCCTTGTCCTGTGGACTCCCTTGCCAAACCAAAAAGATGTCATCTAAACACCTGCAGTAAAACGTTTACCAGTCTTGATAAGGTGATTTCCCAGGTGAGCATAAACAAGTTAGCAAAAATGAAGGCACAAGCCGTCCGCATAGCAACGCCCTTAATTTGTCTATAGAACTCACCTTCAAAAAAAATAAAAAGTTCTTCTGTAGGACCAAGTCCATTAATTCTACTAAAAACCTCATTTCTCTGGTATCCAATACTGCGTATATTGCAAGAGAGCCTCTTGTTAAAACTCCAACCCTACATTATGTGGAATACTTGTAAAATGATCAATGGCATCCACTATTAAAAAAACTACAACTTTTATTCCAAGTCAGGTGTTATTTCCAAAAGTCACAGCAGATCCTCATAAAATTGACTAACTTCCTCATCTTCATCATCTTTAGTTGAAACATAAAAATGTCACTATTGTGTTGAATGTCTTATCCTGTAGTTTGATTTGGATTACTCTGTTATTGTTTGAGTTCTAACCACGCAGTGATTTTGATGCTCTTGTGTTAGCAATGAGGGCCATTCCATTTCTTTGGCAAGACTGACCATAGTAGATACTCTCATGATTATCTGATGTAAAATGACCTGCTCTAGTCAATCTTATTTAACTTATTGAAAGTATGAGTAAAAACATTTATCATTCTTACTCCTGCAGTAGCCTAAAGCTGTTTGGGTTATATCCTGCCTGAGATGTAATGGACAGCCAGTCTTCAAAAGTCTCAGGCTACCCTCCACATATATGCCCACATGGAGAAAACAGCAGCCTGAGCAGTACTTTTTTACGGGTGTATATCGTATCATCGAAGACTGCAAACATCGAAGCATAAAACCTCGAACTGAAGACATTGAACTGGGAACATCGAAATGGGGAAAAACACACTTGTAGGTCAAAAAAATTGCTCCTTGCAGAGGGCAAGACCACCTGCCACTTAAATGTACCACTTCGGAGATTGCACTTCAGTGCACTACAGTGCAGAAACGGAAGATTTCCATTTCCTACACTGTAGCGCGATCTCAGAGTTGGTATATTTAAGTTGTGGGGGTGTGGGGTGGTACAGGGGGCCTTGCCCCCCTGCCTACATGTTTCATGTCCCTGTTGGGTATTCCCTTTTACAACATTTTGATGTTCTGCTGTTTCAATGTCTTCAGTTCTATGTTTTCTGCCTCTATGTTTGCAGTTTTCGATGATGTGATATAAACCCCTTTTTTACTGTCCTTGAGAGAGCATCTTTGGTTTTCCCAGGACTGACAGCCCACCTCATTCATTCTTTCCTGACAAATAAGTCCCCTTTGGGTCACTTTAAGATTACTGTTTGTGTTTTCAGAGAAGTTATTTTTTAGTAGCTTGGGCTAATTAATTACATCAGGGTTACCTTTTTTTGTGAGATAAATGTGTTGCTTTTGTATTTTTATGAGTGAGATGAATTAATTATATTTTAGAGGGGTTGTAAGTTGCTGCTTGTCTGCACTTTATGACAACTTACCTTCATTTTTACTTAATTCAGTCATACTCTCTCTGAAAAGGGCCTTCTGAATTATGGAGGACGAAAGTGCACTGCTTGTGCACCTACTTCTGTAATATTTGGAAGACTGTGTTGGGAATTGTAATTGTATGTACTGCTTGTGAAAAAGAGTGACATCTTACCTTCTGACAGGCTTCTCTTTCAGCAGGAACGTGGATACTTTTACTTGTTCTGTGGTCCTTTTTTTGGTATATCTGATAGGAAAACACAATAAACAGATGTCTGCTCTGTGGTCTTAGTCTATATCCCAGCCATTTGTAATTGATTCTGAAGTGGACACGGCTTATTCTTCAGACCACTCACTCATTTCCCCAGGTCATTTTGGTGCAGTCCTTTCCATCAGCATGGTCATGGGGTTAGCCATGTCCATTGCTGCTGTTCCATTGTCTGTATTTGGCATGGAAAAAACATCTACTTTGGGTATGGGAGTTCTACAGGAGGTTCTCCATGGGGGGGGTAAGACACCTGCTTCCTGGGTTGAAGTGCCATCCTACAGTCAGTCTCCTTCTAGGGATGCCCCCAAGAAGAAAGGAACAAAATTTAGAGATAGTTAATCTAAAGATACTGTGATTGTTAACCCAGAGAAATTTCATATCCAGAAACACCACTCTATGAAGAACTCATTCATGAGATTGTGTCCTAGACCTGCTCAGGGAATCTGCCATACAATTGTGTTCTGAAGGAATGTAAACCACGTGTAGATTTATTTGATGACAGACAGCCAAATCCCAGGCCTGAAGGGTTAGTCTGAAAATAAGATAACATTTTGTGCCCCACTGTTGGTTGATGTGCCACATAACTGTGGTGATGACTGTAAAGACCTTTAAAGGGCCTGGTGACCAAAGAGAATGGAAGGACTGAAAAGCAAGAATAAGAGCTCTCATTTCCTTTATATTGATGTGGTCTGACCTCTGATAAAAAGGCCATAAACCTTGAACCCTCAGATTGTTGAAAAAGGCTCTCCACCCCAGATTTGAAGCATCGGTGAACAGTTCCTGAGTAGGGTAGGAGTCAGAAAAAGTAGTCTTGGATTGAGAGAGACCTGCTGAATTCACCAGTTCAACTAGAGTTTGAGACAAGGGAGTAAGAGAAGTGAAAACTCCAGAGGATAGCAATGTTGGAACCACACCATCTTTACATACCACTGACACTTTCTCATGTGAAGCTTGGCAAAGGGAAGCATGAGAGTGGTAGACATCATGAACTCCAGGAGTCTGAGAAATTCCCTTGCTGAAAGAGAAAGATGTAGTAGAGACTGAAAGTTGGTTGCCAGAGACTGAACCTTGGAAAAAGAAAAAGAGAAGTAACATTGGAAAGGTCTGAACTCTGCATCCCAGAAAAAAATGATTATGAGAAGGAGTCATATTGGACTTCTTGACGTGGTGTTTCTGGATAGAGTACATTGGTGGATATTCCTCTAGTGGATCTTTTTGCCTCCCTCTGAACAGGCAACTTCCTTTATTTTGTTCCAGAGTTCCAAGTCCTTTGACTTGGAAGGTAGACACCATGTCTTTCTCTTGGAAGGAGATGCTTCCGTATATGTAACTTCCTGTTCCTCTACTTTCCAGGGTTCTGCATAAGATCAGAAAGTACTTTCCCAGAATCTTGCTGTTGTCTCCAGTACTGGTTCCCCCTCTTGTTTCACCTGTCCAATGGTAATTATCACAAATTACCTCACTGGATGGATCTTCTCACACAAGACAAAGGGTCTTTCATTCATCCTCACTTGTCCACGTTTCAGTTGACACTTTAGGTGATAAGATTTTGATCTCATTCAGATACTGCTTTTCTGAGGACATGCTTAGGGTACTGCAGAAGGCCAGGAAACACACAACTAGAAAAATTATATATGGCTAAATGCACTGATTTTCTTTTTGGTGTCTTAAGGATCACTAGGATCCCTTCTAAGTGAGGTGTCCCTTTGGTCTTTTCATGAAGTATTACTGAAATTGAATTTATCCTCAAGTCTTGGTGAGTACCTTCATGAGGTGGACTCTGTTTTTCCCAAAATCTCACCAAGATGACACTGATATATAGACTGTATTTTATATAGCATACATCTTGGACAGATACAGGTTAAAAATAAAGATAGCTAGCTGCACAAGTCCCAGGATTAAAAATTGCCCAATCCTGGTAGGTGCACTGGTACCAGGACTACAAAAAAATGACAGTGTAGAATCCTCAAGACATGGAAATATTCCTACAATGGGGCTAGGTCAGGCCTAGTGGGAGGATGACCCCCTGTTGTAGAAGAAAGTAGCAGTCCACAAAAATCACAAAAACTGATGGATTAAAAAAGAACCATACAGGCGGGTAGAGTGGACTACTGAGGATAAGAAAAAAAATGATGTATTATTATTATTATGCAGGAAGCCCAGAATTTCCAGACAAAAGATTTACAAAAGATTAAGAGAGTAATTAGAGGAAAGAAAAGTACTTCCACAGGAAAAATGGTCAGAAGCTTCAAATAAAAATTTGTGTTCATTAATACAACAGATCCGTGAAAAACACTATATAGATTAAGAAACCTTATACGATTTGAAAAAATAAGTGACTGAGGAAGTGCAAAAATAAAGAACAAATTTTAGAAATTTTGAAGGGTATAAAAAAGAAATGTGGACATTGGAAAGAAAGACATATCTGATATGGTGCAATATTTATGCAAAGGAGAAAGCCAAATTAATTAGCACTAAAAGGCAGCCCCACAAAGATATTTGAAGAAAAATATAGGCAAAGAAAGGCATCCAGATATGGAAAATTTCACAATAAGAAAAACAAGATCACAAAGAAGGAATGTAGAACAGAAGATTGGTCAAGTAGAAGTTAAAAAAATATAAGCTGAAGTTCCAGAGTTATGGAATATCTGCGAAGTGAAGGATTCAGTGGAGAAAGTCTAGCATGTCATATCACAGCTAGTCCCCAAAGTAAGGAGAAACAAGAAAAGCAGAAGACATCTGAAGAAGAAATATGGACATGGGAAATAAAAAGAGATTTAATATGGTGCAATATTTATGCAAAGGAGAAAGCAAAACTAATTGATGCAAAAAGAGCAGCACAAAAGATATTTGAAGAGAAATGCAGGCAAATACATCTGGAAATGGAAAAATTTACAATACAAAAAATAAGAAAACAAAGAGGAAAAGATTAGTAATGGAGAAGTTAAATGTGTAGAAATGAGGTTGTGGATTACCTGCAAAGTGAAGGATTTAGTGTAAAAATTTAACTTAGATAACAGCACAACAGGATAGAGCAGTGGGCACTCAAATTAAGGAGAAACCAGTGGAGCAGGAAGCATCTAATAAGTTGATATATGAAGATATTGTGGAGCCTCCCATAGGAAACTAGTACAAAGGTTCAGTTGGGGCTATACAGCAAGGGAAAGAACAGGAAAATGCGGCAACGCTGACATAGTCAATGCCGTGGAGTGAGGGCCCCGAGAGTGCCCATATGAAAGAGCAACGGATGACACAGGGTGAAACTGAAGGGGATGTTTTACAGAAAGAATCTCAGGAACTTACTATAGAATGCCCACAGGAAATGGTGAACAAAGAATGTGCCCTTAGTTTAAAATAAATGATGTAAGAGAAGAGTTACTCGATTTAATAGAAATGGATAGACATATTAAGATCAATGAAATAATAGATTGCAGAAGGTTGTTAAAACCTCAAAAGTTAGAAGTTTAATAAAACAAATGAACACAGTAATTATATAAATAGGATACATTACTTTGCAGCCAAATTAATAACAGATAGTCATACCACAAGAACACAGGGTAGTAAAGGAAAGGAGGGGGAGAAATCAAATGCCATCATGGAAGTATTGAATAGAGAAAACTGTAAAGCAATTAAGACAATAAGTGTCACTGTTTGAAGAATATAGAAGAGATGAAAGATTAACAAAAATACTCAGAAAAGTAGATGTGATAAAAGCAATGCACAGTATTACAACGGATCAGGATTTATCATGCACTATCACAAATAATAACCTAGAAATATCAGCACAGGCAGAAAAACTTGGAAGATACACAGATAGGTATAAAGGAAGAGTATAAAATAAGGAATTTATTGATGACCCAAAAAGTTTTCTAGCAAAAAACACAGCATCTATGGGACCGGGCGGTATCCCAGGCTGTGTCTTACACGAGCTCCAAGAAGAACTGAACCCTCACATTAAGTCACTGTTCAAAGTTAGCCTTACTACAGGATATGTACCCAAATAATGGCGTACAGCTACAGTGGTCCCACTCCACAAAGGTGGTGCTACAACGGACCCCGGAAACTATTGCCCCATAAGCCTGACTAGTCTGGTCTGTAAAGCTATGGAGCATATTATTATGGAACTCATAAACAAAGACATTGGGAGCCTCCAGACACTGGACCCTACCCAATTCGGCTTTGTTAAGGGCAGATCTTGCCTCTTAAACCTAGTTGATTTCTTTGAAACAGTTACCAAAGCCATAGATGAGGGCAAGGTAGTCCGCACAGCCTACCTGGACCTCGCAAAAGCCTTCGACACAATACCCCACTCGGGCATCATAAATAAGCTTACCAGCTTAAATATCAACCCCTATATCACAAGATGGGTTGCAAACTGGCTCAGAGATAGAACCCACATGGTCAGAATCGCAGGTGCCATATCTGAATCCAAACCAGTTACAAGTGGCGTTTCACAGGGCTCAGTTCTGGGACCTCTCTTGTTCGGTATATACTTCTCTGAGGTTCAGGCTAACATGGGGGGATTATGGCTGACAAAGTTTGCAGATGACTGCAAACTGGGGGCCATAATCGAATCTCCAGCTGACACAAGCATCCTCCAAAAGGGTCTCACAGAGACGGATGCTTGGTGCCAGAGCCACGGCCTCAAGCTAAATGCTAAAAAGTGCATAGTCATCCCCTTTGGGAAAAACAAGGTGCCCACAAATTAACACATAGGTGGTAATCCATTAAGTACGGAAGAAGTAATTAGAGATTTGGGGACCAACATAGATAGTAATCTCTCCTTTGATAATCACGTTGCCAAAGTGGTTAGAAAGACCTTCTATATAGCCCACCTTATCACGAAAGGGTTCGCATCTAGATCAAGAGAGGTCATTGTGCCCCTCTACTCGTCACTCATCAGGCCCATAATTGAATACAATGCCCCTTTTGGGATGTACCTTACCCGACACCTGCAGCAACTGGAGAGACCCCAAAAGTACCTCACCAAGAGGATCATGGGCTACAAACAGATGTCCTATGCAGCTCGACTAAAGAAACTCAAGCTCTACTCAGTTGCTTACCGCCTACTCAGAGGCGATCTATGCCTGACGTACAAAGCCATGTCAAACCCAGAATTAATGGACATGCTCCACCTCAAATGCTCCAGGGACCTAAACCTCAGCACAAAAATAAATAGGACATGCTGGAGGGACAGATTCATTTCCCAAAGGCTCCCCTCACTCTGGAATAGAATCCCAATTCATGTTAGACATAGCCCATCGCTGACCCTCTTCAAGCGAAATTTGGACGCGTGGATGGGAAATCGCAAATTCACCCCTGGGATCTCTCCTGTGTCCCTGCTAGACAGAGGCACAGTAAACTAATCTTAAAAGGGTACCTTCTGTGACCTACTTTACAGAGGCACAGTAGGCTAATCTAATAGGGAGGTGGAAGCCAAATACCCTCTGGCTAGGCTTATAAATGCCCTAGGGCAGATAGCCTAGTATCTACCTATGAACCTATAGAGGATTGGGAAACAAGGAAAAAGTAATTGAAAGACTACTAAAAAAAGATGAAATAGATACATTTTGGAGAACATAACAAAGATGCTAAATGGATGGAAGAAGTACAAAAAAGAATAAGTTCAAAGGTACAAGATATGAAATGGGATGAAGTAACAGCCAGGGCCGGCCTTAGCTGAAATGACGCCCTAGGCGAAGTAGTGCTCTGGTGCCCCTTAAGCTCCACCCATGCTATACTCATGATACACCCCTATTTGAGCCACACCCAAAAATACATCACTCCCCATGAAAGCCACTCAAGTTATTGCCTTCAATTTTTTTAAATGTATGAAAATAAGTTTCTACTGTAATGGGTTTTGCATTACCAAGCATTTTCCGAAAGTTACGAAGTCCAAAATTAATACCAGAGTTCATCTGACCAGTAATAAGATCAAAAATCAGAACCAGCTGAGACACACACACACACACACACACACACACACACACACACACACACACACACACACACACACACACACACACACACACACACACACACACACACACTTAATACAGTTCCAAAGCTGTGCCATCAGCTGGCAGGTACCATTCACCCAGGCATATGAGGCTTTGTCCTTTTGATTAAGAACATTTATTGAAGAATGTTTTGATGGTTACATTTCACAGCCTCCCTGCCTTGAACATAACTTTTGGTCTGTCTGTGTCAGGACTGGAATGACAAAAAACAAAGGGAGACCCGTTTACATTTTTCTACTCAATTTGCATGCTATTTCTTTCAATTAATCACTAGTTTTTCAGCAACACACTTATGCTTCTATCTACCTGCTTATGCTTCTTGATTGTATTGCCATAATTGTTTATTAAAAGTATTTCACTTTTTTTTTTTTGAAAAGTTGACAGTTTTAGGAGGGATTAAGAGGGACAGAGCAAAATTTGGAGTCAAAATAAGACAGTTGAGAAAGTTGTAAACTGCAACAACCACAGATTTGCACGTAACCAAAGATCTGCAAGCAGCACTGTCATGATCACATCACCCATTTATAACTAAACCCGGTGAGAAGACAAATGAAATAGTCACAGACAGTGGCTGAACAAGACACAGGTACATTCACTTAATGCATGAGAAGTAAACACTTACTCCAGATGCCATCTTCTCTGCAACCTTTGTACTACCACAATAAGTGCACAGAATTGGACCGTGTTTGCTGTCCTTACCATTCTATACTGCTGTTTAAATCCAAAAGCACCACCAACAGAAACTAACCCTACACACAGCTGTGCCACATTTCACAGAAGACACACCTGAAACCCTACATTAAGTAGGGAGAAACACAAACATTTGTTCTATGCCTGGTCTGCGTTACTACTGGAACGATCTGACTCTGGTAGCAGTCTAACCTAATTGGCTGTTTTTGATTTGCATTACACTAGCTTGCGGGAGTAATCACAATACTTTTTTCCCTAAACTAGACTCACATTTAGTGCATGGTGCACCTTTAGAAACTGGAAGCATCAAACCCTGGCCAAATAACTACTATAAATAAACACAAGCACAAAAGATCCCAACGACAATCTCCAAAATGAAACCAAGACAGTAAAGAGAGGCTGCAAAACTTTTAAAAAATTACCATGAATTAAACAATGAAAACAATAAAATTGATAAGCGCTTTCATCCCATATAACTTGGAATTTCATCAGATCATCTCAACTGAATATAATGTTATAATATATGTATATAATATAATGTTTAAATAGTTTAAACAATCCACCACTCCATTCTGAGTCCATATATCTGCTTTTTGTTTAAAGGTGTATTCCCCATCATATGTCATACATCCATAACGAATATCTAAAAAGAAAATTAGAAAAAAAAATAAGTGTATAAACGTAAATATTGTCAAAATGATAAAGTTAATTAAAAAAAATTATAAGCCACCTTAGCCTACCCAAAGCTACTTTAATGTTTTAAAAAGAAACACAGGTATCGGAGCGAAGCACAGCTGCTATAGTCCAAACATATCCAAAGACAACAACTCAGTCTGACATAAATCTTTTACTATATCAAGTTTGGTAAGCGCTTTCACCCAGTAGGGCTTCATCAGACCATGAATCATTCTTAATAAATGCTCATTATATACAAAAAAGGCGCCAAAGCTAGATCTTAAAAACATATTTAGAGTGACAGCCCCCTATTTATATATAAATACATCTCAACATACATCCAAGTACATTAATAAAGATTCATATTAGAAACTACATATTCTCTATATAAAATTCTATAAACAATATATAAAAAACATTTACATATTTCATAAAGATGTATGTATATTTCTATTAAAAACTGCTCAAAGCTATGAAAAATGTTAAATAGCTAATACATAACTGATACTATCTGAGACCTCTAGACTTAAGAAAGGTTTCAGGGGTACCTTGTCATAAAGACCTGGATAGGAATCTGCCCTGAACCTAATTATCCATTTAGCCTCCTGTGTCTCATTTCGATTCCTAATGTCACCACCTCTGAAGCTAGTAGATAACACTTCAATGACTCTAAAAGTAAACATGTCCATATCACCTCTCTCTAACACATGTTTAGATAGTGCATTAACTGTGGACTTAATCTTAATCTGATACATGTGCTCACGTATCCTATCTCGTTTCTTGTCTGTCTTGCCAACATAATATCCATTACATGCTACACACGTAGCAAGATAAACCACATATTGTGTTGGCAAGACAGACAAGAAACTTAGAGATAGGATACGTGAGCACATGTATCAGATTAAGATTAAGTCCACAGTTAATGCACTATCGAAACATGGGTTAGAGAGAGGTGATATGGACATGTTTACTTTAGAGTCATTGAAGTGTTATCTACTAGCTCCAGAGGTGGTGACATTAGGAATCAAACTGAGACACAGGAGGGTAAATGGATAATTAGGTTCAGGGCAGATTCCTATCTAGGTATTAATGACAAGGTACCCCTGAAACCTTTCTTAAAGTCTAGAGGTCTCAGATAGCATCAGTTATGTATTAGCTATTTAACATTTTTCATAGCTTTGAGCAGTTTTTAATAGACATATACATGCGTTTTTATGAAATATGTGTATTCTTTTTATATATTTTTTTATATATTGTTTATATAATTTTATATAGAGAATATGTAGTTTCTATGAAGTATATATATAGTTTTATGTTTTAAGTGAGCAGACCATATGACTCTTTATTAATGTATTTGGATGTATGTTGAAGTTGATGTATTTATACATAAATAGGGGGCTGTCACTTTAAATATGTTTTTAAGTTCTAGCTTTGGCGCCTTTTTTTTGTATATAATGAGCATTTATTAGGAGTGATTCATGGTCTGATGAAGCCCTACTGGGTGAAAGCGCTTACCGAACTTGTCCTATTGATATAGTAAAAGATTTATGTCTGAGTTGTCGTCCTTGGATGTGTTTGGACTATAGCAGCTGTGCTTCACTCCGATACCTGTGTTTCTTTTTGATTTTTATTGCTGGATTGTGTAGGGTGTACAGAGCGTTCACTCCTTGTGAGCTTCTATTTATTGGTTTTGTTTTACTTTAATGTTTTAAGTAAATATTTTTAATAGCTGTATTTCTGCAAAACAGAGACATTCTCATGCCTCTTATCAAAATAGAATGTTTTAACCCTAACAAAACTGATGCAAACCTCGATTAGTATTTTCTAAGATGGATGCAAGTGCAGTCATGCCTCTAAACTTCTTGCTCAATAATTCTGGACAAATGCTCCAAATCAGGGAATATTTTAAATACTATTCTAATTTACATAGAATTAATAGCACAACAGGTTTTGAATCAATGTATTTTCTAGCATTTGGAATTGCAAAGCTAATGTCTGACATTTTCAACTGATTTAATTTTGTGACAGACAGGGTGAAAATAATATAAGGCAAAATCACAGCTGACTTTATCAAATGTTTTCTCTACATCAAGACCCAACAACCCCAGGAGCATTTTTTTTACAGTCTGCATTAGCACCGTTCTGTTAATTTTGTCAAATGTTTGCCACCCATCCACAAAATCACATTACTGTACATCTATCAATTTTGGCAACACCTTTGACATTCACATAACTAGTATAGCTATAAACACTTTATAATTATAGCTTAAAACTGAAATGTATCTATACGAAGCTGGATCATTACTATTTTTCTGCTTATACTCTGCTTGTCATTTTAAAATATTATATCCCTTGTATAATACAGTACTACTTATTAGAGTGTATTTTAAATTTAGTTTTGAACATTTTTTCCAGTAAGCAATGAAACAAACCATATGAACCAATGGCAAAATTGTCCAAATCAGAACATTTCAACCATAAAGGCCACTCAGACTTGTGCCATTGCAATCCACCAGTATGTCAATATGCACACTCTCTCCAGAAGTAAAAGTCATCTGAATAATTCCACATTAAAGAGATCTGTAACTAATGAAAAGATTGCTGCTAGAAAGCAACTTTATATTTCAGTGTTTCATCTACAAATTCAGTGTCTGCTGTCACTGAAGAATAAATTGCCTACGTTACATTAAAAATAATGGTAAGCTGGTAATATTGCACTAGGAAATGGATGGCAAACTGAAAACAGGTTCATAGTTACTAGGCATTTCATCCAAAGGAGGGCATACTCAGGACTGCAGCACCCCACCCCCTTAAAATACAACACAGTATCAGCAATCAATGTACATGTTGTGGGAGTAGAACAGTCCTTTATAACGAACAGACAAAAATATAGTGCAAAACATCTGGATATTCTGCAAAAACCTGGACAGTTGAGGGGCATGCCCCTACCTGTTACACACACACACACACACACACACACACACACACACACACCTGTAGGTAATTTGGGGATTGCCAGTGCACCTACTACATGCCTTGTGATATAGAATGAAACTGTACCATTTGACAAAAATCCATCTAGGCACAAGGAGGATATGCGGACTGTACACTGAAGAGACCCCATCCAAGAACTGAACCAGATAACTGAGTACTATGAAGGAATAGCAGTTAAAAAAAGGAAAAACAAAGCTGGGTTTTGCTGTCTTAAAGATAATGTTCAGGTGCAATGTATCTTTGAAATCTGCCTGGAAGCTGGCGACCCACATAGGTTATTTTTAACTTGTCAAATGCAGTGAGAAATATAAAATACAGATTATTTAGTAATTTAAAACAAAGATGAAAATTAAATGTTTTTGCTTGTATGCTGGAGGGTACTTGCTCACCTTCTGACATTCCACGTCATCATGCTTCGTACTGGTATGATATGACAAAATACTTGGCTTAAAAAGGGAACAAGAGAGAACAGAAACATATGGGAAAGAAAAAGAGGAAAAAAATCACAGAATTCTGTGAGCTTGCCTTTGTGGTCCTTGTTGGCAAGTTACTAGCTAAAGAAGCACATGTTAAAAAAAAAAACACCAAAAACATAGGATTATGCAACAAAGTACAGCACTGAAAAAAGGAAATGGCTATGTTCTTGAGAAAGCTTGTCAGAAATCTAATATTATGTTCATGATAAAGTATAATTTATATGACCTTCTGCCTCCAAGAACATATCAGTCGATGTTACAACCTTCAAAGCCTTACAGCAGAAAGGGTAAGAACATCAGATGTGATGGCAAATAAATATTTTTAAAAGTCGTATTTTTCCATTAATTATTTTGTGTGAATACATGAGCAGAACGATCACTGACCAGGACCCAACTTCTAAAGCTGGTGGAAATAGAATGCAGATGGGGCTGCCAGTTAAGAAAATAAATATGTTGAATGAGTGAATTAATTAAATCACAAAGAAGCTTAAAAGAAATGTATATGACCATTTAATTTTAGAGAGTTGTTGCACTTAGCTGCTGCTTTACCTTCCATTTCTATGGGACCCTCTGGATGCCACTGTTGACCTATATTCACATTTTCTAGTATGACATTCCAGTGCCTCATCAATTTGTCTGAAAAAAGCGTTTCCTGAAATTTTATTGAAATATTCTGCTGTTCAGCTGCCTTACATGCCCCCTTCCCCACTTATGTTCTTCTTAAGGCCATACCACCTTCTTGAACTAGATAACATAATAAATTCCAGTCAAGCCCCTACTCACAGCCTTCCTGAACTTTCGCAGTCATTAAATGTTAAACCTTTCTTTACATACCTAACCCTCCTCTTTTTTTTATCTCCTCAGCAGCATCATTTTAGTAACTCTCTTCTGCATATTTCAATGAAAATGAATACAAGTCAGTTTTGAAGCTTAAATGAGTGGCCACTAGATAACTCGGTTATAATACATATTGAAAATCTTATACTCTACATTTCCAAACATTACTTTCTTTCAATAATCCCCACATACATACACACGCACCCTTACCTCTCACTTGTCCATTCTTGCTCCAGTATGCAACATCTTCTGCAATTCAAATTCCGCACCCCCAAAACAAAGACGTACATAATCTGTTGCATAGGCACAACAGGTGTTTGCGACCTGTTTTCATCATCTGCGGCCATGAAAGGAGAGCGTTCTTAAAGAAGAACGTCCTTAAATTTTTTTTTTTTTTTTTTTTTTTTTTTTTTTTTTAATAAAAAGAAAATTAATCTCTCGGCTGCCACAGGCAGTCTCCGTTTTATGGACAATGTACCTCCGAGAACAGCACAAACCCAGACTGCATAACAAAAAAAAAAATGTAAATAAATAACTAAAATTGCCCCCTTAATGTGATAGGGCTGTATGGCGCCCTAGGCGGTTGCCTAGTTCACCTATGGCTGGCCGTGGTAACAGCCAGAGAGCTTGAAACAAAGTTAAGAAAAGCCTCTAACTAGAAAACCCCAGTCCCAGATGCAGTACTTAACTTCTGGTTAAGAGTATTAACATCTTTGGATGAAGATTTAGCCATGACTAAGACCCATTTATATGCACACCCCGAACAGATACCAGCCTGGCTAACAACAGGAAAAACAATTCTCCTTCGTAAGAGTGAACCTGCAAACTACCCTAAAAGTGATACACCAATAACTTGCCTTCTGATGACGTATAAACTATACACTTGTATTGATGCCGACAGAGTTTATAGTCATTTAGAAGAAAACTCAATTATGGCCATAGAACAGAAGGGTAATAAAAGAAAGTCATATTGAAGAAAGGATCATTTGTGGTTAGACTCATGGTGGAGAACTGTAAAAAGGGGGAAGAATCTAAGTATGGCATGGATAGACTACAAAAAAGCATTTGACAGTATCCCACATTCATAGATAAAAGAGTGTTTAAAAATGTATAAGACACACCCTACATTGATAAACTACATCACAGCGACCATGAAACAGTGTCAAACCACTTTGCAGTTAAGCCATGATAAAGGACAAATTATTATTCCAGGGATAAAAATCCAAAGGGGAATATTCCAAGGGTGACTGTTACTGCTGCTGTTTTGCCTTGACCTTAACCCATTAAGCTGTCTGCTTAACAGAGTAGGTCATGGCTACAATTTGGCTTTCAAAAAACAGCAAAGCCCAAAGACTTCTCACCTTCTCCTTGTCAGTGATTTAAAACCGTATAGTTCATTAGATGAGGAACTGAAAGCACAACTGCAAGTAGTCAAATTTTTTTCAGATAATATAAGAAAGTCATTTTGTGTGATAAATGTGCAAATCAACCTTTAAAGCAGGAAAGCTGCAGCACCAAGAAAAATTCAGTTTGGGACAAGAATGTGATATAAAAGAGCTTGAGCAAGAGGGAGTGTATAGATATTTAGGAATTGATGAAGGATCAACAATAAAACATGGATCAATGCGAATAAAACTCGGCAAGGAATATTTTAAAAGGCGAAATTAATCCTGAAAACAGCGTTGACATCTAGGAACAAAGTTCAAGCTATAAACCATTTTCTCTTCCTGTCCTAGCTTATAGTTTTGGAGTGACTGACTGGCCCCAAAAAGTGTTGGATAGATTAGACAGGAAAACAAGAAGGATGCTTCATGCTCATCAAATGATTTATAAAAATCACTGCATACCAATATTATATATATTTCCCATTCTGGAGGAGGTGTGGACTTCCTTGAAATTGATTTTATGTATACGTCTGCAATCGTGGGACTGCATATATATCTGGTGACCTCACAAGACCCAAACACAATGAAAGTTTTGAAACATGAGGAGAATACATCTAAGATGACTCCCTTCTTAGTCTAGTCGAAGCATATCAACATGAAGCAGGAATGGAAATCAAACCAGAAGTAGATAAAAATCAGGCAGCAACTGAATCTGCCAAAAAACAAAAGAAAGAATATAAGGTGAAGGATCAGATGAGAAGGCAAGGAATGTGGAAAATGCATAAATATAGTTGCAGGTATAGAAAACACATGGAACAACCTTAAGTTAATCAAGATCGAACACAGGAATGGTTAAGGAGAGGCAAATTCAAACCAAAAGATGAAAGGTTTATATTGGTAGCCCAAGATAGTGGACTACATACACGTTGGTTTACAAAGTCCATTGAACATGTGGGAGAAACAGACAAATGTAGGTTTTGTAAAACAGAATTGGAAACACTTGCACACCTTGCTGCTGGGTGTGAAATAATAATGTCAGAAGGACTGTATACTGAAAGGCATAATAATGTGGAAAGACTGTTGCACTGGGGATTGTGCAGACATATAATATTGAAGTAGCTGAAAGACACTGGAAACATGAGCCACAAAGCATCATAGAAAGTGATGGTCTACATCACATGGGATCATCCATTACCAACAGTTCAAAAGATAGATGCGAGAAAACCAGATATAGTGTTCCATGAAAAGAAGACAAATGTAGCATTGATCATTGAAATTGCTAAACCCAGTGACTACAATGTCTTGCGTACAGAGACACACAATGTCATAAAATATCAGGACTTGCAGGCAGAAACAAGGACAGTGTGGAAGAAAGATACCCAGACAGTTCCAATAGTAGTAGGAGCAATGGGTCTTATAAAAAAGGATCTACAATCATATTTAGATATGTTACCGGTATATGTAACTCCACACAAATTGCAGGAAGGAGTCATTACTGAAAACATTGCATCTGCTGTGAAGAACACTTCTGCCTGACATCAAAGATTGAAACCATACTAATTTCATGAACTTTAATCATACTTTGGAATGGGGTTCATTCCTGTCATGGCATTAGAAACCCAAAAGATTTGGAGAAATTAAAAAAAAATGGAGCATCCCTTTGGTCCTTTCTTACTTGTGTGAACTGCTCCATAATGACTTGGCATAGTCTTCTGTTAAAGGTCACTTGTCAGCAATCTCTGCTTGCCTGCCTTTGAAGCCATCACTGGCCTCTTGCTTTGAGATAAAACAATTACTTATAGGCATCCTTCATATCAGGCATCAAGAAAGCCTATTCCTACCTCTTGGGACCTTAATTTTGTCCTTGAAAAAGATGACTTGGACTTCTTTTGAGCCCAGTTCTTCTTTGCAACATTATACATGGAAGACTGTTTTATTAGCTGCCCTTACTTCAGCCAGGAGGGTGTCTGAACTTCTGACTCTGATGACATCTCTCCAATCCCACCACCCCCATTTTGATTTTCCTAGGGGACAGATTGTGTCTGCATGCTAATCCTTTTATACCCAAGATGGTCAGTGAGTTCTCTCATAATCAGAATTTGCAGCTTCCTTCCTATTTTCCTTCTCCTCAAACTGCTAGTGAGAAGATTCATCATGCTATGGATCTGCATAGGCAGCACGGGTATTATTTGGATAAAAGACAAGATATCCAAAAATCTGAGCAACTTTTTGTTTCTTCTTATTACAGGACATTGGGTTTGGTGGTTTCTAAGCAAACCATCTCCTCTTGTATTTCTAAGGCCATTTCTTGTTGCTATTCTTTTCATGGTAAAGCTTTCTGCTTCATTTCATGTACTTTCTATGAGAGCAATGGCCTTTTTTATGACCTCCTTCAAGGACTCAGATACTAGATCTATCCTTGAAGCAGCTACTTTGTCCTCTATCCACAGTTTTACTAAACATTACAAGTTCATAGGTTTGTGGAGGGCTCCTCTGTACCTTCCTCCTCCCATCTTTTGCAATAGCTTTGGTACTCTCCCATAGGTGGTGAATTCTGCAACAATAGTATGGAAGGACATAGTAAAATTGTGTGAAATTTTGCCAAAACATTAGATGTCCTTCTCTTCGCTATTGCAGTATGTAGGCCATCCTTCTTGCTCCCTTTTATGTTTCTTCTGTTGGTAACAGTTTGCTAGCTGAGGGATCTTTGCCACCTTTTTCTTCCGGTTGCGCATGTTCTCCCTTTCTCTAGGGTTGCTCTACTTCTCCTGGGGCCATTTACTGCTAAGTATTTAGCGTATGTACATCACCTTTATGCTCTATGCTTGGGCAGGGAGCATACATGATGATGTATGGCACTTATCCTGCTAATATGTTACACAACTGTACTTTACAAGTTGGTATGCTACATACTCTTCCTACTATTCTAGTAATATGTTACACCTCTGTACTTTACAAGTGGGTATGCTACATACTCTTCCTACTATTCTAGTAATATGTTACACCTCTGTACTTTACAAGTGGGTATGCTACATACTCTTCCTACTATTCTAGTAATATTTTACGCAACTGTACTTTACAAGTGGGTGTGCTACATACTCTTCTTACTATCCTGGTAATATTTTACACAACTGTACTTTACAAGTGGGTATGCTAGATACTCTTCCTACTATCCTGGTAATATTTTGCACAACTGTACTTTACAAGTGGGTATGCTACATACTCTTCCTACTAAACTGGTAATATTTTACACAACTGTACTTTACAAGTGGGTATGCTACATACTCTTCCTACTATCCTGGTAATATTTTACACCTCTGTACTTTGCAAGTGGGTGTGCTACATACTCTTCCTACTATCCTGGTAATATTTTACAGAACTGTACTTTACAAGTGGGTGTGCTACATACTCTTCCTACTATCTTGGTAATATTTTACACCTCTGTAATTTACAAGTGGGTATGCTACATACTCTTCCTACTATCCTGGTAATATTTTACAGAACTGTACTTTACAAGTGGGTGTGCTACATAGTCTTCCTACTATCCTGGTAATATTTTACAGAACTGTACTTTACAAGTGGGTATGCTACATACTCTTCTTACTATCCTGGTAATATTTTACACCTCTGTAATTTACAAGTGGGTGTGCTACATACTCTTCCTACTATCCTGGTAATATTTTACACAACTGTACTTTACAAGTGGGTATGCTGCATACTCTTCCTACTAGCCTGGTAATATTTTACACAACTGTACTTTACAAGAGGGTATGCTACATACCCTTCCTACTATCCTGGTAATATTTTACGCACCTGTACTTTACAAGTGGGTGTGCTACATACTCTTCTTACTATCCTGGTAATATTTTACACAACTGTACTTTACAAGTGGGTGTGCTACATACTCTTCCTACTATCCTGGTAATATTTTACACCTCCGTACTTTACAAGTGGGTGTGCTACATACTCTTCCTTCTATTTTGGTAATATTTTACACAACTGTACTTTACAAGTGGGTATGCTACATCCTCTTCCTACTAGCCTGGTAATATTTTACACAACTGTACTTTACAAGTGGGTATGCTACATACTCTTCCTACTATCCTGGTAATATTTTACACAACTGTACTTTACAAGTGGGTATGCTACATACTCTTCCTACTATCCTGGTAATATTTTGCACAACTGTACTTTACAAGTGGGTATGCTACATACTCTTCCTACTATCCTGGTAATATTTTACACAACTGTACTTTACAAGCGGGTATGCTACATGCTCTTCCTAATATCCTGGTAATATTTTACACCTCTGTACTTTACAAGTGGGTGTGCTACATACTCTTTCTACTATCCTGGTAATATTTTACAGAACTGTACTTTACAAGTGGGTGTGCTACATACTCTTTCTACTATCCTGTTAATATTTTACAGAACTGTTCTTTACAAGTGGGTGTGCTACATACTCTTCCTACTAGCCTGGTAATATTTTACACAACTCTACTTTACAAGTGGGTGTGCTACATACTCTTCCTACTATCCTGGTAATATTGTACACAACTGTACTTTACAAGTGGGTATGCTACATACTCTTCCTACTATCCTGGTAATATTTTACAGAACTGTACTTTACAAGTGGGTATGCTACATACTCTTCCTAATATCCTGGTAATATTTTACAGAACTGTACTTTACAAGTGGGTGTGCTACGTACTCTTCCTACTATCCTGTTAATATTTTACAGAACTGTACTTTACAAGTGGGTGTGCTACATACCCTTCCTACTATCCTGGTAATATTTTACAGAACTGTACTTTACAAGTGGGTATGCTACATACTCTTCCTACTATCCTGGTAATATTTTACAGAACTGTACTTTACAAGTGGGTATGCTACATACTCTTCCTACTATCCTGGTAATATTTTACACAACTGTACTTTACAAGTGGGTGTGCTACATACTCTTCCTACTATTCTAGTAATATTTTACGCAACTGTACTTTACAAGAGGGTATGCTACATGCTCTTCCTACTATCCTGGTAATATTTTACGCACCTGTACTTTACAAGTGGGTATGCTACATACTCTTCTTACTATCCTGGTAATATTTTACACAACTGTACTTTACAAGTGGGTGTGCCACATAGTCTTCCTACTATCCTGGTAATGTTTTACACAACTGTACTTTACAAGTGGGTATGCTACATACTCTTCCTACTATCCTGGTAATATTTTACACCTCTGTACTTTACAAGTGGGTGTGCTACATACTCTTCCTTCTATCCTGGTAATATTTTACACAACTGTACTTTACAAGTGGGTATGCTACATACTCTTCCTACTATCCTGGTAATATTTTACACAACTGTACTTTACAAGTGGGTATGCTAAATACTCTTCCTACTATCCTGGTAATATTTTACACCTCTGTACTTTACAGGTGGGTGTGCTACATACTCTTTCTACTATCCTGGTAATATTTTACAGAACTGTACTTTACAAGTGGGTGTGCTACATACTCTTTCTACTATCCTGGTAATATTTTACAGAACTGTACTTTACAAGTGGGTGTGCTACATACTCTTCCTACTAGCCTGGTAATATTTTACACAACTCTACTTTACAAGTGGGTGTGCTACATACTCTTCCTACTATCCTGGTAATATTGTACACAACTGTACTTTACAAGTGGGTATGCTACATACTCTTCCTACTATCCTGGTAATATTTTACAGAACTGTACTTTACAAGTGGGTATGCTACATACTCTTCCTACTATCCTGTTAATATTTTACAGAACTGTACTTTACAAGTGGGTATGCTACATACTCTTCCTACTATCCTGGTAATATTTTACAGAACTGTACTTTACAAGTAGGTGTGCTACATACTCTTCCTACTATCCTGGTAATATTTTACAGAACTGTACTTTACAAGTGGGTATGCTACATACTCTTCCTACTATCCTGGTAATATTTTACAGAACTGTACTTTACAAGTGGGTGTGCTACATACTCTTCCTACTAGCCTGGTAATATTTTACACCTCTGTACTTTACAAGTGGGTATGCTACATACTCTTCCTACTATCCTGTTAATATTTTACAGAACTGTACTTTACAAGTGGGTATGCTACATACTCTTCCTACTATCCTTGTAATATTTTACAGAACTGTACTTTACAATTGGGTATGCTACATACTTTTACTACTATCCTGGTAATATTTTACAGAACTGTACTTTACAAGTGGGTATGCTACATACTCTTCATCTTATTACGCCAGCCTTGGAGAATGATTTTAATGCTGCATGCAGTAATCCTGATATCCAATCTTCAGTCACTAATGAGGCAGAAAGATTGCAAAAACGTTCTTAGTCTACCAAGTATTTGTTTTGTCACCTAAGGTCTGACCCAGCAGCTATTTCTATTTCATCTCCACTGGCTAACAGGGTCCTGATCAGTGCTATCCCTTCACCTTAGGACAAGGATGGTGAAGCATTTGACAATTTTGGAAAGAGAATTTTTTCTTTTTTATCTCTAGCTTACATAATCCTGAACTCCTAGCCTCATATGCTGAAGTGCTTGTTAACTTGTGTGGACAGTTTGGGAAACTTTTCTGCCACTGTACCATTAGAAGATAGGATGTTTCTCTAAATATTGTCTCTCTCTCTCTCTCGAATGTTGAAACATTATTTAATGAGAGCATATGATTGTGCTGTCTGTGTCCAGTGCTACAATCACTGCTACTGTTATGAGACATTTTCTTTGGGTACCTGATCAGACGTTTTATGAAAGGTAACCTATGAGATATTGAATTCTCCTTTGAATGAGGAGTTTTTGCTTGGTTCTTATGTTACTCAGGTACTTAAATCAGTTTGATGAAAGAGGCAGATTGATACAGGGAGTTATAGATGTACATTTTTCAGCCCCTTTTTCTAAATCTTCCTGAAACCCTTGTTCCTTTTTCAAAAAGCAAAACAAACCAGGGATCAAAAAAGAAGTAACAGGAAGGGCCCAACAAAAAAGCAGGGATACTTTCAGAAAAAAGGGTCAGACCTCTACCTCAGAATGACTATGCCAGCATACTTTCTCCCCCTCCCTGCTTCTTCCCCTTCAAACTTGTCTCAGAAACTGTTTCTCAGTCTTCCTCTTTGGCAGTAGATTGTTTTGGACGAATGGTTTCTGTGAGTAGTTAAGGGAGGATTATAGATGGAACTGGATAGACATACCTCGTATATGGGGAACCTCCGCCCTTGTCCTCTGAACCAGATATAATTTTTTCCTCAGGTTCTTCATCATATGTGTTCCTTTTAGGTGCCTCAAAACGTAAAGGGAGAAGGATGTGATTCTGGAGTGGTTCTGGATCCAAGGAAGAATTATTCTTGGAGACCAGTACTTGAGCTATCCTTTTAAAACTTTTGTGGAATAACCAAAGTTCAGGGACTTGACCTTACAGAGGATGTTAGCTCTTATTCCTCGTCTAGGCTTCATGGCAAATTTAAACTAAAAGGATGTGTATCATCATATACGTATTGCTATAGACTTCAGTTGTTTCCCAAGATTTTTTGTTGTCTGGATAACATTATCAGTTCTCTGCATTTCCCTTTGGGTTATTTACAGCTCCAAGTGTGGTTAAAATGTTATAGGTCATTACAGACTGCAAGGAATTCTCATATTTCCTTATATAGGCAACTTACTTATCTTTGCACAGCCATTTTCCAGGTGGGGGTCCCTTTTATAGGTTACAAATCTTCTTCTCAACCTGGGCTTTCAGATCATCAGTCACAAATTCATCCTAATTCCTTCTCCCAAGATTGTGTACTTAGGATGCTTTCTAAGTTCTTCCCTTGAAAAGGCATTCCTAACCTAGGGAAAAAATGGACTTGTATCTGGAAATCTTCCTGAGTGTCTGAAATCAGTGTCAGATTTCAGCCAGAGAGTATTTCAGGATTCTTGGCATCTATGATTTTTATGATTCTTCTTGCCAGGTTGCACATGAGAAAAATCAAGTGATACTTAAAAACTATATGAACCTAACATTCTCACTCTCTGTAATTTCAGATTACAGTTTTGGGTTTTGTGAGGAGACAACTGCTGTGGTGGAGACAACAAATTACTCACAGTCATGGTCTCCCATTCTCTCTTCCAACCCGAACTCAGTCTGTAATAACAAATGATCTGAAGTAGGCAGACTTCATTCGTCTGCAACCTGTGGGGTATCGGATCCGACCTCGGATCCGAGCCGGCAATTCAAAAGCTTAGGCTCCGAGCTCCTAGCTCCTCCCTCTTACCCATAATCCCCTGCCAAGCCCTGACTGACCCCAGATTTCGTTTGCCGCTTTTCAAGTAGCTACGGAATTCCAGAGCTCCTGGCGTTGGTGAAGATAAGAAATAGTTTTTTGACTAAAAAAGTTTTAAAAATCTTTATTTTCTTTCTTGATTCAGTTAGTGTTGAGTGTGTTTAGGCTTTCCTCTCTCTTTTTGTTTAAATTTATCGGGTTTTGCGTAGTTTGTTTGTGTGTGTTGTGTGTTAGGCCTTAGGGTTACTATGTCTGAAGCCCATAAGGCTGTGTTTTCAAAATGTACCGAGTGTGGCCATAAGCTATCCCCAGCAGATGGCCACACTCGGTAAGTCATGCTTGGGGATTGAACACCTGTCATCTGTTTGTAACATTTGTGCAGGGTACAACCCCCGAGCTTTGAGGGAACGGAGGTCGGTTGGTGCTGGCGGGTCTTTTACCCCAGATACCGCTTCGGCCTCTGCCCCTTCCACTCAGCAACCTGTTGCTGTGAGTTCTCCCCCTCCAGCTGGGACTCAACCTCCCTCTAAGTTGCCGGAGGGGAAGGATTCCTCTAAGGAAAGACAGAAGGAGAGGCACAGGGAGAAGCACCACAAGAGGAGAGCCGAAACTTCTAGTTCGGCTCCTCCATCTAAGCGGGCCTCCCTGTGCCTTCTAGCTTTCCTCCTCCTCGGCTCCACTCCCCTCGGTTCTCTCCTGGACCCGAGGAGGAGGAGGCTAGCCCTTCCAGGAGGTCACCGAGGCGGCTCTCTAGGTCCGCTTCGGTGGCCTCCTCTAGATCAACCTTTTCTATGAGTGAAGCTGATATGGACCGGATGATGAGGAAATTCATCCAGGCCCAAATGCAAATGGGAGTGCTCCTAGCCCCCCCCATCCGGGAGGGGCTTCACCTTTTTTCGCCCCCTTGGCTCCTTCTCCGACCCATACCACGGGTTCGGAGCTGTCGACGCCGTGCAGATTTGGATCCGGGGGTGGGTCGGATCCGATGGGTCGGCGCACCTCTGATCCGTCCCATCCCTTGAGTGCTTCGGGTACTTCGGACCCTACCTCTCGGAGCCGAGGGCCGAGCCTCGGATCCGAGGGAGCTGGTGTGTCTTCGGCTCCGTCCAGGTCGGAGCACACTGGTCTCTCGGATCCGACGGTTTCGGCTCCGACTCCGATCCGTGCATCGGATCCGAGTGGGGGTCGGCTTTCGGGTCTTAGAGAAGCTGGCTCCCCCTCGGCTTTCGACGTAGTGGAAAGGGCACTGTCGAGGACATCCGGACCCCCGGTCCCTGCCACGGCTCCATCCCGCACTCCATTGCAGTTGGGCCAGGCCCCCACCAGCCGGTCCCAGGGACAGCCCGCCTCGATGTCCCAAGTGGTTCCCTTGGAACATCCAACTGCTGAAGAGTACTCCTCGGACAGCCCCCCCGATGAAGTACCTCGGAAGCGTAAGTGCAAGAGGAGGCACATGGACTCCCCTGAGTCCGTCACTGAAGACACAGACTTGGATGAAGGGGAAGGCTCCCCTAGGTCACCCCCTGAGGACGTCTCATTTGGAGACATCATGGAGATGTTAAGGATCGGGGGGGGTAGTCTGCCCCCAAGGCTTCTTCGGACGAGTCTGTGTTCTTGGAGGCATTCGAGGCGGGCCCTTCTACCTCTTGGGTGTCCCCTCCTGCTGAACCCCTGGTGGATCTTATCTCCATCAGGGCGTGGAAGGATCCGGACACCATTGAGCCTATCCCTAAGCGCCCGGACCGCATTCTTTCTCTTCCATCAGACCGCACCCACTGGAGTAAGGGTCCCCCAGTAGATGCCATGATGATGGCTGCAGCCACGAAGAGGGAATTGGCCCAGGAGAGTCCCTCCGTGCATCCTCCGGGCAAGGAGTCCCGTTCGATGGATCGCATTGGGAAGCGAGTTTTTAGTTCAGCAACCTTCTCCTTGAGAGCGCTGAACTACATGGCACATGTCATTAGGATGCAGCGGGATCTGATTAAAGAATACGCTGCATCTCCCCCGGAGTCCATCTCGAGTGAGGATAAACAGGTTTACTCCACCCGAATGGCCACTCTCAGATCAGTTTCCAATACATCTATGCGGCTACTGTCTCATGCTACTGAGGGAGCCGCTAGAGCCAGCGGAGCAGGCCTAGTCATGAGGCGACAGGCCTGGCTCCGCCATTGTGATTTTGCAGAGCCCTTCAAGGCGACCTTCGCGAATGCCCCCTTCGATGGTTCTGCCTTGTTTGGCAAGACTGTTCGTGAGACATTAGTCCAGAGCGAAAAGGACGGGAAGACGCTGTCTGCCGTCGGAGTCCGCTTCTCAGCTCCCCAGAGGTCCTTCTCTAAGAACCAAAAGGGACAGAAGAAGATGTGGTTCCGGAAGTCGCAGCAGTCCCAACCTGCACCGGATAACCAGTCCTTCCGTGGCAGAGGAGGACGGGGAGGTCGTCGTGCTAGAGGCAGGGGGGCTCCTGGCAACTTTGGGTCCAGAGAACCTTTCTCTGAGTGACCCACGCAGCAGCCCTGAAGGATTGCCCGGCTGTCCGTCTCTGGAGGCAGTCGGGGGGCGGTTTTCGATGCACCTGACTTCTTGGGAGTCCATAACAACAGACAGTTGGGTGCTTTGAGTTATATCCAGAGGATATTCAATTCCCCTATTCAAGGTTCCCAAATCTCGCAGCCTCCCAGATGTTCCACCCGACCAAAGGGAGGCGGCAGCTATCGAAATCGAGCAGCTGCTAGAAAAAAGAGCCATCCAGCGCATCCCCCCAGATCAAACCGGATTAGGGTTTTACTCCAGGTTCTTTTTGGTGCCAAAGAAGACGGGGGACTTAAGACCAATCTTAGACCTTTCCCAGTTGAACCTGTCAGTAACCAAGCAAAAGTTCCGGATGGTCACCCTGCAATCTATACTCCCCCTCTTGAGGGAGAACGACTGGATGTGCTCCATAGACCTCAAGGATGCGTACTACCACATTCGGATGGACAGACGATCCAGGAGGTTTCTTCGCTCCGGGGTGGGAGCCAGCATCTCACAGTTCAGGGTCCTCCCTTTGGTCTCACCTCAGCCCCCAGGGTGTTTACCAAGGTGCTAGCGGTGGTAGCGGCCCACCTGAGGCTCCAGGGATTACAGGTCTTTCCATACCTGGACGACTGGCTCCTGACGGCATCATCAAGGCATCTTCTGTGCTCAGCCAGGGATTACTTTCTTCAACTAGCACCAAGGCTGGGCATCACGATCAACTGGGAGAAATCTTTTCTGAATCCCACTCAAATTATAGATTTCTTAGGAGGAAGACTAGACACCAGATCAATACGAGCCTTCCTCACCCCAGACCGTATCGCCAGCCTGAAGTGTCATGTGACAGCGATCCTGCAACCATCTCCAACTGCAGCTTCGGGTCCTGAGGGCCCTAGGTTCTATGGCGGCAGCTATCCGCTTCTCATTCATGCCCGTTTACGCATGCGGGTTCTTCAATGGACCCTTCAAGTTCAGTGGTCCCCTCTTTGTTCTTCTCTAAACGCTCCGATTGCAGTCAGCAGAGCGTGCAGGGACTCCCTTCTTTGGTGGCTTCTTTCTCCGGAGCCCCTGGCAGGGAGACCTTTTTGCGCTGCATTTCCCGAGCCACAGTGACCACGGACGCTTCTTGCCTCGGGTGGGGGCATTCTGCGGAAAGATTGTCCAAGGCACGTGGAATCCCACAGAGACGTCATTGCATATAAATGTCCTGGAAATGAGGGCGGTGCTCCTAGCGTTGCAAGCACTTCACCACGTTCTTCCTTCAGGGACTATTGCGATTCAGACAGACAACATGTCGGTAGTCTGGTATATCAACAAGCAGGGAGGAACCAGGTCTTACCCCTTTGTCGAGAGGCCATGAGAGTCTGGGAATGGGCAATTTCCACCAAACGCTTTCTGGTAGCAATGCACATTCCAGGAAAGTCCAACATCCTTGCGGACAAGCTCAGTCGCACTATCCTTTCTCCACACGAGTGGTCTCTCAATCCTCAAGTAGCGAAGAAGATTTTTGCCGTTTGGGGCAACCCTGTTGCGATCTTTTGCCTCTCCCTCAAACGCCAAATGCGACAATTTCTTCGCTCTGCTTCCCCCACCAGGGGAGTTCCCGAGGGATGCTCTGGTGCATGCTTGGCCTCCCGGTCTCCTTTATGCCTACCCTCCACTTCCTCTGATGCAGAGGCTTCTGCAGAAAGCCAACAGTTTGGGGAGCAGAATGATTCTCATTGCCCCATTCTGGCCTCGACAACCTTGGTTCCCCTTCGTATGGTCTCACAAAATCAATCCACCATGGATTCTGGATCCAATTCGGATCTCATCTCTCACCCTCTGGGAATGTCAGTTCCCAATCTGGACCCTGAAGTTGACAGCTTGGCTGCTCCAGTTCCAACCTTAATTAGGACTCCGGTATCTCATCACCGGTCAAGGCCATTTTAGTGGCTGCTCATAAACCTTCCACCAGGCAGGTTTATCGGAGTAAATGGAAGAGATTCTCTATATGGGCAGGACAGAGAACTTTGGATCCTTTCTCGGCACCTATGTCAGCGGTGCTGGATTTTCTAACAGACCTCTTTCAACAAGGGGCTAGTTCTTCCACGATTAAGGTACAATTGGCAGCTATCTCGCATTATCACATTGGTCATGACACAGCTCCCCTTATGACGGCGAAATTATGCAAAACATTTCTCAAAGGAGTTTTTTTGTTAAGGCCTCCAGTCAAGGAGGTTGTACCGCCTTGGGACTTGTCTTTAGTCCTGCAGGCCCTTACTGCTCCTCCCTTCGAGCCTGCAACTTCTTCTGATTTAAAGTACCTTTCCTGGAAGACTGCCTTCCTGGTAGCTATCACTTCAGCCAGAAGAGTGTCTGAGCTTCAGGCTCTGTGTGTCAAACTGCCTTATCTTTCTTTCTTCCCTGATAGGATGTGCCTCAGGACCAATCCATCTTTTCTTCCGAAGGTCTCTTCTGAATCCAATATTAACCAGTCAATCAATTTACCGGTGTTTTTTCCCAAGTACTCAAACAAAGGAGAATACAAATTGCATTCCTTGGATGTTCATAGACAATTACGTTTTTATATTAACAGAACAGCTGGCCACAGGAAATCAGATCAGCTGTTCGTCTCCTTTGCTAAATTTGCTCTGGGTAAAGCAGTATCTAAAGTCACTCTATCTAAATGGATTGCTAATTGTATTCTGCAGGCATATGACACTTCAGGCAGACCTGCTCCTCAGAGGGTTACGGCTCATTCTACTAGGGCAGTTTCCACGTCAGCCGCCTTTAAGTCCCGTGTATCATTGGATGATATCTGCGCGGCAGCTACTTGGGCCTCGCCTCATACTTTTATTTCTCATTACAAGGTGGATGTTGTTTCTAGAGGAAGAGCATCCTTTGGCTCAGCGGTGCTCCGGAACATCCTTCCATGACGGCCGCCCAAGATTCAGGTAGCTAGGGACTCTGTCCCACAGGTTGCAGACGAATGAAGTCTGCCTACTTCAGATTTAGAAGTTATGTACTCACCATAACGTTCCATCTGAGTAGGTGACTTCATTCGGATGCAACCATCCCCCCCTCCATCCCCCTGACCTTTTTAGAGCGAGTATTTATGCTGTTTTAGTGTACTGTTGTCAGTATTTTGAGGCAAACTCAATCTGAGGTCAGTCAGGGCTTGGCAGGGGATTATGGGTAAGAGGGAGGAGCTAGGAGCTCGGAGCCTAAGCTTTTGAATTGCCGGCTCGGATCCGAGGTTGGATCCGATACCCCACAGGTTGCATCCGAATGAAGTCACCTACTCAGATGGAACGTTATGGTGAGTACATAACTTCTAATTTTAGATTTTGCTTGGTGAGCCATTTCATTCGGTAGTAAAAGTGCAGCAACTTTGGAATAAAACAGACCAGATCACGTAAATGTGAAAGAAATCTTAGCTGTAATCTATGTTATAGAATCTCTTCATCATCTGTGGTCTACGGGACCTCTGCAGGTGATTATAGACAGTACCAGAGTGATGTATATAAAAACAGGGGGCACCAGGCCACACCCTCTGTGCAGGCTGGCTATGGTAGCTTGGGAAGTCACAATACAGGACTGTTAAACCCTCCAAGTTTCCTACATTAAGTCAGAGCAAAATGTAGTGGCAGACAAGTAGGATCAGGGCAGGCCCTCACGAATGGAAATTGATTAAGATGGTCTTCCAAGAATTGATCCAGTTGTAGGGAAAACCTCAGATAGATATGTTCACCTCCTTTCAAAACAGACAACTAAACAAATTCTGCACCAAGGCTCCTTGCAAGCAGGCCTGGACAAATTATTTTTCATTGTTGTGGTTGGGAATGTTTATACATTTCTGCCCGGAATGTTTATACATTTCTGCCCCTTAAAGTCATGTCCATTGTAATTCAGAAGATTCAGAAGGACTCTCTAAAATCATTGGGGTGACTCCCTTTTATCCCAGGCTACAGTGGATCTCCTTTCTTAGGGAAATGGCTGAAGGCAATTACCACACGTTTCCTCAGAAATTGGATCTACTGACACAAAGACGTTTGCTATATCCAAGTCTCAGACAAATACGACTGACTGCCAGGATGATTCAAGTTTGATACCTTTTGGACACCTACTTCATGACGATGTGCAGCAGATACTAAAGAAGGCAGGAAGAACTGCTACTTAGAAATCTTATGTTAGCAAGTGGAAAAGATTTTCTAGTTGGTGCCCCACTAATAGCCAGGGCCCAATCAGAGATTAAGTACCAGTGGTTCTTACATATTTGCATGAGTTATTATCCTCTGGCCTGCCTTATTTGTCTGTCAAAGTTCATATTTTGACCATTTCAGCATGTCAACCCAGGTATCCTCCCCTTTCTTAATTGTCTTTGATTAGGCAGTACTTGGGGCGGGGGTTGAATGTAAGACCACCTAGAAAACAGGTGACATCTACTTGAGATCTTAAACTTGTGTTGGAAATGTTAACTTTATCTCCCTTTGAACCAGCTCATCTGGCTGACTAATGATTCATAACTTGGATGACTGTGTTATGGATACATGTCAGCCCATTGACAGTACTTTTGAGTGTTGTCCTATCAATAGAGTGAAAAAAGTTTTGCTTAACCTCAGAAGCAAGCCCCTCTGTGTCCCTCATTTTACCCCTATACCCCCTGAACTTAAATGCACTTACTCTGAGGTCACACAACAGTGGTGGAAAAAGAAAACTCCACTGCTGGCTAAATTCATTTTGCTCTTTTTGCATCGATCAGACAGCATTTTATTAATGTGCTGTTGATGGGTTGTTAGGTTCCCCTGTGTTACTTATTGCTCTGATTTCTGCATGAAGAAGATCTGAGTTGCAGGCTCTCATGATGGGTGAACCCTGTTTGGTTTTCCATAGAGATAGGATTACATTAAATACAAATCCCTCAATCATGATGAAAGCTATTTCAGAGTTTACATTGTATCAAGCCTTCAGTCTTCCTGTTTTTTTATCCCGATCTTAAAAATCAGACTGAAAGGATTCTGCATACTCTGGACATTCACAGACAGTTTAGGTATTATCTTGACACAAGAAAGTTCTTTAGGAAAGTTGATCAGCTAGTTATCTCCTGTGATGGGACAAAGAACATAATCCATGTTAAAATAGATTATTTCAAGATGGTTGTCCCTTGCTATTCTTTTTTTGTTATTCCCACCATAGCGAATCTGTTCCAGGTATGCCCCTTTGCAAGGTACATTCTTCTAGAGCCTTGTCTTCTTCTTCACTGGTATACTGGAAAGGAGTGGCTCTGGAAGCATTCTTGAGTCAGCTATTTGGTCCACTGTAAGGATTACAAGATGGACTCCTTCTTCAGGTCCAGAACTATACTTCATAGACTCCTGGATCCTAAAATTTTCCTCCTCCCAGGATGGATAAGATCTGGTAATCTAACCAAACAGCTGTAGGCTACTGCAGCAGTAATGTATGATTGCATAGTACAGTTGTGCTCTTCTCCATAACAGTGGATATTTAAATTCTTTACTGCTGCAGTAACGGCATCCTCCCTCCAACCCCCTTTTTCTGTATATAGTTACTTTTTTGAGATTAAAGTTTTTTATTTCAAACTTTTAGAGATTTCAGGATGAGTAGGCTCTCTTCCGTTTGTGTGTCAAGAAAGTCCTAAAGAAATTGGCACTCAGATTGCTGTTTTCTCCCTGTCTTAAGACACTGTAGCCAGGGTGCATGTGTAGAGGGGAGCCAGAGAGTCTTGAAGACTGGCCAGCCATTGTATCCCGGGCAGGATTTAGCCTAAATAGTGTTAGAATACAGCACCAGTAAGTAGTTCAAATATCTACTGTTACAGTAAGTGCAACTTACACAGCTGTACTTTCCCTGGTACCCTAGCCAACTTTTCTCTAGTCAGTATGAATCCCTCCCCAAGTCACCCCAGAAAAGAGGTCACTTGCAAGAAAGTATAAATAAATACAAATAAATGTACCCTGAGATGTCAGCATGTATTCTTATCTCATCCTTAACCATTTCAATTTGGTTCATAGTTCTTACAATCCAGTGTACAGCAGAGTTTAGCTCTTTGCAGCACCAGACTTTCCTTTAATCTGTAAACACCCCAGCAAATGGACATCAATTTAACTTAATGCTTCCATGTCATGAACTGTGGCCGTACTTGTACTTCACCTCTGCTGTTCCCTCATTAATATGCACAACTGATCATTTACTCCAACTTCTCTGAAATGAGAAACAAAGAATCAATCACTGGAGCACTGCTGTTTCTACATACGCCTGCAGATGTAAATACATACTGTAAACAGTGTAGGACTCGATCAGCTTTCTTTTCAGGCATTCATTTTGTGTTGTGAAAATGTGGGTGGGGGCAGGAATGAGTTAAATGTTTTGGAAGCTAGAGGGCATTTTCTGTTAGATACCAAGGAAGGTTTGTCCATAAATGAGTATTTCTCAGTCAAGTCATTTTTAAGCAAATTGTTTATCAGAAACTGATTTAATATAGCAATAACCCACGCCTGGGTGTGGGTAATGCTGGATTTACCCACGGTTGGTGTGGTTTGGTCATGAGGGCGAAACCCGAGTGGCCAAACAAAGACAACCGTGGGTAAATCCAGCATTACCCACACCCAGAAGTGGGTTATTGCTATTATACAATGACGTTATTTAAGAAAACAAAAAAATTACTTTTCTTAAATAATGGCATTGTATAATGCCTCCTTGCTGCCCTTCCGCAGCTGTCTGGTATTCTGCGGCAGTTCTGATGTACTGCGCATGTGTATGCTTACACAGTACATCAGAGCTGTGGGCAAAAGCAACGGAGAAAGCAAGATCTCCGTTGCTTTTTACAAACTGTTTCACTATGTTAAATGGGTTTAACATAGTGAGACAGCTTTAAAAAAAGCAACAGAGAATCTCCGTTGCTTTTTTTAAAGCTGTCTCGCTATGTTAAACCTATTTAACATAGCGAGACAGTTTTGAAAAAAGCAACAGAGAAAGCAAGATCTCCGTTGCTTTTTACACACTGTCTTGCTATGTTAAAGGAGTTTAACATAGCGAGCCAGCTTTAAAAAAAAGCAACAGAGAATCTCCGTTGCTTTTTTTAAAGCTGTCTCGCTATGTTAAACTCGTTTAACATAGTGAGACAGTGTGACGCAACAGAGATCTTGCGTTCTCCGTTGCTGTAAAAAGAAGAGTTATAGTAATGGAAAAAGTCCGGGCGACCGGACCTTTTTCCATTACTATAACTCTGCTTTACAACGTGCACGCTGACCAATCAGCGTGCACGTTTTTGAATATTAATGGAGAGTCATTGTATAATGTCAATAATTCTTTGTTTTCCTCTAGTTTTAGTGGCAATGCAAACAATGATGTAATTTCTATTAATAAAATGCTAATTGTTACTAACATTGAGTGCCAGTGTTGCAGTACCAGTGTCCAGTAATTTAGGCCCGCTGTTTATTTCAGAGGCAATCATATTATATTATACTTTTTTTTGCATCCTTTACAGAGCAAACTTTCACAGTGCACAAAAGCCATTATAGTTTTTAGTACACCATACTGTTCCTTCTTCCTTTACCAGTCCAGCCTCTGTAGGGGTCTAATGAAGCCTGCTGCACTAAGGCTGCATTTGACTGGAGCCATAGGTGATAATTGGCCCACTTTTCTCTTCTTCATGAGTAGTAAGCCATCCTTGCTAAGATATTCCAAATTTGAGAAGCATAAGTAGTCGACACTAGTTGTCAATATTTTAAAGGAGGCTGCCATATGTCACAGAGGACTTAAGCCTTTCATTATCGTGTCAGCTATAGTGGTTTGGTTATCCTTTCATTTAGAGGGGTGGCTGTGTCATCTGTCACAGTTAAAGTACATTCTTGGGCATTCATCTACCTTTTGGCTCACAGCTGAATATGCATTGTTATTGAATTTTGGCTATGATCACAGGTGGTACTGTGGCTGTGTGCACATATTCCTGGTACGACGTGCAAGTCATTAAAGTAACTCTGCACAGCCCATATTCCTGGGAGGACATGTATGCCATTGAATTAACTCTGCATAGTTCATATTCTATGGAGCACGTGTGTATCATCAAAGTAAGTCTGCATAGTGCATATTCCTGAGAGAGCATGTATGTCATCAAAGTAATTCCGCATAGTACAAATTCTTTGGAGCACATATATGCCATGAAGTTACTCTGCATAGCACATATTCCCAGAGGCACATGTATATCATTGAAGTAACTTTGCATAGTGCATATTCCCAGGAGGACATGTATGTCATATCAGTGTAACTCTGCATAGTTCATATTCCCTGGAGCAGGTGTGTCACTTAAGTGAGTCTGAATAGTACATATTCCCAGGAGTACTTGTTCTTTTTGAAACATTTCCCCTCTGCCAAAATGGCTGGTTCCAGTGTCACTCCAAAAAATGAAGTGGTTGTACTAGAACTGATTTTGTGTACAATAACATCAAAGAATATTTTTGAGCATTCTTTGTATCCATCTGCAGATCAGTCTGTGGCAGATCATTCTTTATGAAATAGTTCCCCACCCTTTTAAGTGATTAAAGCATGTCTTTTATTCACATGACTGCATGCAGCACAATCAGTAACATTGGGCTTATGGCAACTTTCAAATCTCCATAGAAATAGGCATATCTTGCATTTTATCTCAATTACTAGTACAGCTGGCATAACTCAAAGTGGTTCTACTTAAGTAATATTCCTGTACTTTCTGGCCTTTACAGATTTACATTTTGGTGCTTTGTGTATGTGCCATGAATCCCATTAAACTTTGGTTGGCATTTTGATTAGCTCAGCACATACCTATCAACCAGCAGACCTTAAAAATAGATACAAAGGCTCTTTTAAAGTGGTTATATGCAGCCAAAAATTTGGACTTCTAATTAGCATGAACCTGAGTACCAAACAAAACATAATTCTTTCCACATCCAGTGGAAATTTGGGATACTACTCAGAAATGTATATTTAAAAAACAGAGTGACAGAAATTATGGAAAAATAAAAGCATATTATCCAAGAGGCAGTTTAAGATCTGCAGATTTTAACAGTATTGCAAATTTTAACCACCCAAGGTAATTTATTTTTACTTTTGAAAAAGGGAGTTGTAAGATGTGTGTCCTCTTTGTTTAAGTTATTGGTGCCACTATTACATTGGTCATATAGAGAGGTTTTCTGTGTACTAGACAGCTTCAAAAATTACATGTGGTGATGGGGATTCAGAAAATTCTGTGAAGGGGTAAATCAAGCCTAAAAACAGGGTAATACCTTCCAAAATAGATACATCATGTGAAGGAGTAAATTAGTGCTGAATATAGGTATGTTCCTCCAAAATGGGTACAGTTGAGAAGTCTTGCTCTGTTTTGGTAATTTCATACCTCAAACTAGCCGTTTCTTTGGTGAAAACTTGTTTTCATCTGCCAATATCAGAGAAGAGTTTTGGGTGTGAACTGGTGAAAATTTGTTATCGTCTGCCAATATCAGAGAAGAGTTTTGGGTGTGAACTTTTTTGGGTGGATTTGGAAGATGTAGAATGGCATGTATAGGCATAGTATATGTACATTTACATGTACTTGTCTCTTTTCTACAATTGGAAAGGAACTGATGTCCTTGCATTCACTGCTGCATTTTTAATCACAAAGGGGGATTCCCTGTCGTGAAGCCTACCCCAGTCTGGCCATTTATCAAAGTCTACTGTTGCTTTAAGGTATGCTGAACGTTACCTACACACTTCTTGTAGGGCATAAAGGTGATGTTCAGGTGTACCATCCCCAGAACTTCTTTGCCGCCAGATTGAATGCTGTTTTTAACCATTGGTCTGTTACCGTCTTCCCTTTTTTGACGTTTTTCTGTTTGTTGGCATTCCGGTGATTACTCCTGTTTGCTGAAGTCCTCACCATTGCAGATAAGTACCCATTCAGGTTTTTGGTTCTTTCTTCTGATTGTTTTTGTGCTGTTTGAGGGTGTTAATCTCATCCAGGAAGGGTAAATGCCAGTGTGGAAGACTGATTCCCCATAAAGACTGCCAAGATAAGTGTCTTTTTTGCCTGGGTGCTGCTCATGACCATACGTCTTGTTCAATTTGTCAGGCGTTTGTCCCTAAAACTCTTTGTAGTAGGCTTTCTTCCCTTTCTTTGTATCTTGAGAACCCGAGTCTTAAGCTTCTTGCTGTAGATACTATGGATGGAACTTTATGCCCTAAGGGTCAGCCATCAAGGAAAAAGAAGGTGCATTAGGTAATGGAATCGTCCCCTGTCTGCCAGGAGTTTCTCCCGAGGTTATTACAAACTCGGAGACTTGTCCGGTTGTATTGTCAGATTCCTCTACCATGTCTGGGTTGGAGGTCTATGATGATCTGGCAGCACGTCCAACAAGGCTTTGCAGGTGTCCATTTTGGGCATTCAGAGGGAACCATGGTTGATTGTTTCTGAGGGGTCTAGAGGGGTTCCACAGTTTCTCTTTAGGGAAGAAGTTCCTACTACAGTTGTGGATTGCCATCCTGAGTCAGGGCCTTCTCAAGTTGCTAGGGCAGACATCCCCTTAAAAAAGAAACAGAAAACTAATCATTTTTCTTCTGCTGCTAGGGATCCACAGAGTGAGTGGCAGGCCTTTACTCAGGGGTTATTTAAAGTTATACTGTCATTGAGGCCTTCCCAAGGGGTTTAGGTTCCTGCTTCTCCTTGGTTCTTTTCTTCCCCTAAAAGGCCCAGAGAATTGATTTATTCTAAGCTGGATTCTGATGATGAATTTCCTTGCTTATTCTACCCAGTTTCCTTCGTCATTAGACTACGGGTCTGAGGAGGAGGACTGCCATACTCTAGATAACCCTTCTGAAGAAATTTCCTTTGTGGACACAATCTCTAGGGTGATGGAATTTTTTAAGTGGGATTGTGCCCAAGTTTCAGCCATCTATAAGAGGTACTATGAGTTACTGCAGATGTAATCTCCTAAACTTGCAGCCATCCATCCTGTCTTGGTTGCTTTATTGGATGTTTTTTCCAGTCCCTCTAAAGCACCATATTCTCAATCACCTGCTCCCTAGGGTGCCTGAGGATTGTTTAAATGTCCTGCTGCTGACCCCTCTGTGGTGTCATTGCTTCCATCGTCCAAGTTACTGCCTTCTGACAAGGATAGTAGAATCATGGATAGGCTGGATAAGAAGGTTTATACTTCGGCTACCCTAACTTTTAGGGCTATTAATTATCAGACCCACATCTCTAGGTATATCTTGGCTCTTCTTTCCCTGGCTTGTCAGCTTTTTTCTGATCTTCCAGACTCAGAGTAAATCTTCTACTCTTTTCTTGCTTGGGACTTCCTCTCAAGTAGTTCATCATTCTATCAAATGTAGCTCTGATGCAGCAGATGCCTCTTCTAGGGCTGCTGCTTTTGGTTCAGTTCTGAGGAGGTATTCTTGGCTTTGGCTTCAACCTTTACTTGATGATATTAAGGCTTAGTTGATGGATGCTTCTCCAGATAATATACTTTTGTTTGGGTAAGTGGCTGCTGGTTTATTTAAGTCTCTTCAGGAAAAAGGGAAGGCTTTACAGGAGCTTAAACATGTCTTTGGTTCCCCTGTTCCTAAATTTCTGCAAAACTACCCTGCTAAGCCAGCCTTTGTTCATAGGCGATCTCACCCTCCTTCTAAAGGTAAAGAGGGTGGTAAATGGACTCCTCCTGCTAAGACCACTCAGACTGCAGAGATTCTAAAGCCTTATTTCCTGACAAATCAGGTGCTATCTGACTATCCACCTGTTCCCAACCACAGTCCTCTTTCTGCTTACCTTTCTCTTTCTCTTCCTCTTCCTGTTTGACTCCAAATCATCCAGGATTCTTGGGTTCTGCCAGTCATTTGGCAGGGGTATTCATGGTCTCGATTTCCCACCTACCTTTTATGGGCATTCCTCAGCCTCCTTGGGAACAACTTCCTTTTTTCCCCAGAGATTCTTCAAGACATCTTGTCTCCGGGTACTATTGAATAGGTGCCTGTGCCCCACAGGGGGAAAGGGTTTTATTCAAGAATGTTTCTTGTGCCCAGAAAAGAAGGCACTTGGAGACCTGCATTCTAGACCTCTCTCATCTAAACACCTTCCTGAAGGTGCCTTCCTTTTGGATGTTGTCCCTTCGGTCCCTTTTTCCTCTCTTGCTCCCTCAGGCCTTTCTGGTGTCTCTGAATCTCAAGGATGCTTATCCCCATATTCCGATCCATCCTCATTTCAGGAGACTTTTGCATTTCTCTGTTGCTTCCTAGCATTTTCAGTTCTGTGCTTTGCTCTTTGGCCTTTATACTGCCCCAAGGGTATTCACCAACTGCCTCACTCCTGTGGTTGGTGTTTGCAGGCTTCAAGGGGTCCACATCTTTCCTTATTTGGATAACCTGCTGATTCAGGCATCCTCTCCAGAGGTCCTTTTGCAAAATCTTCGTTTTACCATTTCTCTTCTTCAGAGCCCCCCATGGGGTTCACAATAAACTTCAAAAAGTCTTCCTTAACTCCTCCTCAAGATCATGTCTTTCTGGGTTGCAGGATTCAAACGGTGCTAATGCTGGTGTCCCTTGCCTCCTCCAAAGGCCTTAACTCGCATTTTTTTCTTTCAAACTCTTCTTCCCCTGGCCTCCATTAAAGCCAGGGAGTTTCTCCGAGCTCAGGGGTTCATGGCTTCCACCATTCTGAAATTCCCTCTGGTCAAACTCCACATGAGGAAATTCCAGTAGTTTCTGAAGTGGGTGTGGCTTCAGTGTAGGATCATAGGAAGTTACTAGTAGCCCATGTTCCAACAAGTCAGCATGCGCATCCTCTAGACTTTCCAGTTCCTCTTCTCCTGTGTCTTAAGAAAGAACTTCTGTGGTGGATTCAGCAGTTTCTTTTCAACCTCCTCTTCCCTCTCAGGATCTGTTCACAGACACTTCAGATGCAGGATGGGGGCAGCGTTTGGCTCCTTGAGGGTTCAGGGAGTGTGGTCACCTCATCAGTGGAAGGAGCACATCAGCATCAATGAGATGAGAGCTCTAATGCCTACTCTTCAGACCTTTCATCCTGTCTTCTCTCCGGGGCTTCTCAAGGTATTCACAGACAATACCACAGTTATGTGGTGTAACAACAAACGGGGGTACAAGATCTTGCCGACTTTGCTGACTGGCATTTCTGGTATGGGATCTGGCTGTCAAGTATCAAGTGACTCTTCAGACAGTTTATATTCCTTCAGATCAGAACATTGTGGCAGACAATCTGAGCACTCAATCCCATGGATGGATGCTTCACAGGGATGTGTTTCTGGACATTGTTCATCAGTGGGGTACATCTCAAGTAGATCTCTTTGCATCCCCTCTGAAGAGACAACTTCCTCTGTTTTATGTCAGAGTCCCAGGTCCTCTGGTATGGAAGGTGGACACCCTGTCATTTTCTTGGAAGGGGATATTTCTTTATGCATTCCTTTCTCTTCCTCTCATTCTGAGAGTTTTGTTCAAGATTCAACGGGATGCTCCCAAAATCTTGTTGATGACTTCCTTTTGGCTGCAACAGCACTGGTTCCCTCTACTTCTGCATCTAGCCAAGGGGCAATCCTCACAAGTTACCTTACAGGGTGGGTCTCCTCACACAAAACAAGGGGCCTGTCATCCATCCCCATCTGTCCATGCTTCAGCTGACACTGTGGGTGGTAGGGTTTTGATCCTTCATAGACACATTTTTTCTGAGGATGTGATGCAGGTTTTGCAGGAAACCTACTACTAGGAAATGTTACTTGTCTAAATGGAAGATTGTTTTTTTCTATTTGGTGTCTTTCTCATGACCTGGACCCACTTTCTGTGGATGTTCCTTTGGTTCACTCTTTTGTGTGAGTTGCTCAATGCTGATTTGGCCTATTCTTCTGTTAAGGCCCACTTATCAGCTCTTTCTGCTTGTCTGCCTTTAATTCCCCCCTTTAGCTTCTAGATTTGAGACTAAGCAATTTTGTAAATGTATCCTTAATATTAGACCTCCCAGGAAGCCCGTTCCTCCTCCATAGGATCTTAATTTAATTCTGGAAAAATTGACTCAGGCTCCTTTTGAGCTTGCTGGTTCAGCTTCCTTGTAACATTGTTCTTGGAAGACAGTTCTCTTGTTAGCTCTTACTTCAGCCAGATGGGCGTCTCAGTTGCAAGCCCTTATGGCTTGTCCACCTTTTTTGATTTTTCATGAGGACATGGTGTCCTTGCGTACTAACCGTTCTTTCATGCCCAAGGTGGCTAATGAGTTGTCACTTGTTCAGTCTATTAATTTGCCTACTTTTTCCCCCTCTCCGCAATCTGACAGTGAGAGGATGCTGCATACCTTATATGTGCATAGACAGCTCAGATTTATTTGGATAAAACTAAAGCTGTCAGAAAATCTGACCAGTTGTTAGTTTCATTTCATCCTAGGTCTTTAGGTTTGGCTGTTTCCAAGCAAACTATTTCCACTTGGATTTCAAAGGCTATTTCCTTTTGTTACACTTTTCATGGTGAGATCCTTCCCTTCGTCTGTAAAGGCTCATTCTGCTAGAGCTGTGGCTTCTTCTGGTGCTTTTTTCAAAGGCTTAGATGCTATTTCTATTCTTGAAGCTGCTACCTGGACTTCTGTGCACACCTTTACCAAACATTACCAGTTGGATGGTATCTCCAGACCTAGGTCTGGTTTTGCTGCTGCCATTCTTCATGGCTTCTTGGAGGGCTCTGCTGCTGCTTCCTCCTCCCAAATTTCTCCTTGAGCTTTGGCACTCTCCCATTTATAATGAACACCGCAGCGGTGACTGTGTGGACATAGTACAGTTGTGTAAAATCTTACCATAATGGTAGATTTCCTTGCCTTAACTGCTGCAGTATTCACTCCCTCCCTCCACCCCCCTAGTCTTTTTTTCCCTTCCTGGATGTGCAGTTTCTCCTTGGTTTTCCTTAGACTGCTGTTCCTACTGGGGCAATCAGTTCTGATGATGGTACTTCTGAACTTTACCTTTATGCCTACGCTACTCAAGGAGTGATGTTCGGCATACTTTAAAGCAGTGGTAGACTTTGGTAAACTGACTGGACTGTGGGCTTCATGGCAGGGAATCCCCATTTGTGATGAATACTGCAGCTGTGAAAGCAAGGACATCTACAGTTATGGTAAGATTTTACACAACTGTACTTTCACAGTGATGGTATATCCTTAATAGAAGAAAAAGCATTAAGTTAGATAGAAGAGGTGCAGTATTACAGCTTTATCAGGCTTCATAGGTGCATAGGTGTTTAAAGTATGAATGCCATCTTGTCAAGTTTAGCAGGGACTTGCTTGTGTTGGGAAAGTTCTTGGTTTGAGTCTTCTAGGTGTGAAGGGATTGAGTTCGATAGTTTATCTACACGTGCTGGAAAGAGGGCATCACTGCAGTAGTTCTGTGATTTGGAGATAAATAGGTATTAGTATTTGGACTGCAGGTCTGTGTTTGGGGTGTAAAGACACAAATGTTTAGATATTCCAGTGTACTATGTAGGATTATTTATTACACTGAGTGCTGTTTTTAGCTGGCAGAGAGTCAAAGGTTTGTTGAGTTAAAACCATTATACTAAATGGAGTGCAATGCAGTGATGTTTTTGATTGGCAAGTTTGCAGCAAATTTTAATGCATTCTTGTAAAATTTGGCAAGTTTGTTAAGGAGAGTTTTTTTCAATTCAGGTAAGAATGCATGATGCATAAAGGTGAAAATTAAAGTAATGTGATAAGGGTTATCTAAGTAGCATCAGTGTTGCACAGATTTTCATTTTAAAAAGCATAACATTTTTGAAGGGGTCAAGCCACTTTAGGCCCACCCTCAATCCCCGACAACTCCAACTGTATTAATTCAGAGGTTGGTAAACCTGAAGGGTAAAAAATCACTTCTTTACCTCCATTGCCGAGCAACTTCAAACATAGAACTATAGCAGTCTTCAATTTCAAGTCAATGAGTACAATTTATTTTTATTTTACTTTTACGCTTGTTTGCCATGGGTCTATATCAAAACTTCGAAGAAGTAAAACGCTGAACGTTAAAACATCGAACCCACAACATCGAATGATGAAAGTAGTGAAACCCTGGAACATTGAAATCTTACCTAGGACAAGATTTTGGTGGGCCATTCTATGGCTTCGCTATTTCCTCCACTGTGGTGTGAGAGTTACGGACCTTAGGGCTAGGGTGTGGGTTAAGGGTAAGTGGATAGTTAGTAATGTATGTATGGTGTAGTGTAGGGTTGGGTTTTGTTAACTGTATGTGTGTGTATTAATTGATTTGTTTGTGTATAGTTTCGTAGGGTATGTGTGCGATAGTTACAGACCTTAGGGTTAGGGTGCGGGTTAAGGTAAGTAATGTATGTATGGTTTAGTATGGGGTTGGGTTTTGTTAACTGTATGTGCGTGGTTTATTTATTTTGGTGTGCTTGTGTTGTGTGTATGTTTCTTGAAACAGTGATTTTTTTCCCTGGGAAAAAAATCGCTATTCTGAGCATTCAATGTTATCAGTATTCGAAATTCCAAGTTCAAACATACGGTGTTCGATAAATTTCGAATATATGATATAGACCCGTTTGCCATAATAGTCCCATAGCGTGAACAGCTCTCTTTCAAAGACAGGGGGAATGGTGTACTCAAAAGTTGTTTTTTTTTCTTCTCTGAAATGTTGTGCAACATGAAGAAAAGTGCCATTGAACAGAATCGCTGCTCTCAAATTTTGTATGCCCTCCCTGCCATATAGTGCTGGTCTTTCCTTGTTTGTATTTACAAATCTAGCATCAGCTATTTACCATTGTAAGTCACTCGCTCATTACAATTCCCTTCAGATACAGGTTTCTCATCTGCACATATCATTAACTACATTACTTTTCTTTCTGTATTATTGGGAACATGCGCATAGCAAGTACCATAATATAAATCATAGAAAAGGATGCCACCAAGTCCAGTTTTATTCTTAAATCTCCATATCTTGAGTGATCTGTATGACTTCTTTGGTCATCTTCTTTCATATGGTGTAATTCCAAAACATTAAATTGTATCTTTTTAGGGTCTGTATCATTTTCTTTCATAGCCGAGTCAGTCTGACTATCCATATCAAGCACCATATGTTCCTCATAAATTTTATATCTACTGTTTTGCAGTCTGTGTATGTCAGATATCCTCTGTTTCTTCGCCTCCATGCATAACTTGTAAGTATGGCTGTTACTGTATTCTCATCATTCTTGTTCTTTAAACATACAGACGTAGATATTGTGCGATTCTTTTCACTGTACAAACATTTGTCTTTGTATACAGTACAAGATGCACATCTCAATGACTGTACACAGAGTTGTATCTTTTGCGCTTCAGTGATGTCTTGCAGCAGTTTCAGTTTGTTCTATTCGTTAACACTGCAATATGTGTGCTCTTCCCAAAGTAAAATCCTTTTTGACAGTAACTTTTTTGAATGACTTTCATAATGCTTTTCTTTCAGAAATCGATCTTGCAAGGTTTCAGAAAGTAGTGACAGTGCTCTTCTAGCCTGCACACTTCTACCATGTTTTGAGAGTTACTCAAATCTCTGAATGGATTTCTCTTACTGAGACTGAATCCTTTTGTAGAGACTCTTGGGTGTAGTCTTACATTATTTTGCAGTGTCTCTAGAATATTCCAAAATTGCTTTGATACTTATCTGTTCATGATAAACTACACAATAGTCAATATAGTTGGCACTATCATTTTGAATAATAATGAAACTTTCTTTCCATTTTTATTTGCATTCATTTCATAAGTTCAGTACTGTCAACATCAGAATTCCAAAGCCAGAGCCATACGTTAGAGGGATAATGGTCAGACTATGACCTAGATGTCCCTGGTTTGATTAAAGTCTCAGGGGACTGAGGTAGATGTGGACGGGTGTGCTCATCGTGGAAGTGGGTGCACATCTGAGGCAGAGATGAACGGTTGTGCTCATCCTAGAGGGAGGTACACATCTGAGACAGATGTGGATGGGTGTGCTCATCCTGGAGGGAGGTGCACGTCTGAGGCAGAGGTGGACAGTTGTGCTCATCCTAGAGGGAGGTACACATCTGAGGCAGAGGTGGACGGGTGTGCTCATCCTGGAGGGAGGTGCACTTGCACATGCCACACAAAGCGGTTAGAGTTCTCTGGTGGAGAGCAGTTAAACAACTGTAGAATGCTTCCAGAAAGTGGGCTGGGCAAAGTGTCCATGTGTATAAATCTCACTGTAAAATGTGCACCTATACACTTCATTGGCAGGCTAGTCTTTGAAAAAGCACTGTCTTAAAATAAAACAGTTGCACTCTGAATTCACTAAACATAATATGTTATCCAGTATAATTATGGATTAGTAGCTCTGTCCCCAAAACTCTGCGGCAGCATGAGGCTTTCCTCTTACTTGTTGTACCATTTGGTTGTTTTTTTCTCTACTACATTGGAATTTCACACTACAGCATTGAAAAGTTGTACAAATATAAGTTAGGTTTGCTGTGTCTGAACTAAACATCACTTGCACTCAAGTAATATGACAAAATTCAAGAAGCCACATTGACATTAACTGCTGCATTTCTTGCTTTCTGGAAGTTTCAGAAATTGAACCCAAATGGGCTTGTGCATGTACATATTGGCATCAGCACGCACATCTGTACACTATAAAGGCTGCAATTTTTTTCTTAACATAATTTGGTAGTTGTTGCTACTCATATAGGTAAGCAAGCGAAACAGGTAGTGGTTCTTGAAAATGAGAGTGAAACAAGTGTGTATGTGTGAGGGGTGCAAGGTATGTAAAACACTTAATGGAATTGTAGGAGGAACATGAATCTTTGATGGAAGAGTTACTGGCTAGACTACTGTAAGATGAAGAGAAGAAATTCATATTGGTAGCTTAAGAGTGAGAAGTGGTAGATGGGGATATGAACCTTCGTTGGGTTGAAACAAAAAATAATTTAAGCAGTTAACAGGTAATGAATGTAAGGCTGTTAAGTCCAGCTTTTGAAGGACAGGATTAGTAAGTATAGTATTTGCAAAGGACCTGACATGAATCTATAACCAAAATATGAGAAGAGCAAAAGGAGCAGCATTTTTTTATGGGATAAAAAGTTAAAGAAGGAAATGTGTATGCATGGGTATGTGTGTATATGTATATGTGTATGTATGTATGTATATATATATATATATATATATATATATATATATATATATATATATATATATGTATAGAGAGAGAGAGAGGATATATAAAATATGTGCATATATTTTTGTGTGTGTACATGTAGTTATATATGTATAAATATGTGTGTGTGTATAAGTACGTGTGTGTGTGTGTATATACATTTTTATATATATAAAATGTAGTGTAGGGTTGTGTGGTTTGTGTGCTGTGGGTAGAATGGCGTGTGTGTTATGTGGTGTATGTATGTTTGTGATTGTGGGTTTCGGGATTGTGAATAGTTCGGCTTTATAGTTTTGAAATACTATATATATATATATATATATATATATATATATATATATATATATATATATATATATATATAAGGAAGCATGTCTACTAACATACTTGCTTCTACCACTATCGTCGTCTGATGTACCTACCATCCCTCCTTCCTTCTCCCCTTCTTGTCAATCATCTACAGATTCTCTTATCCTACTTCCTACTATCTGTATACCCCCTCTCTCCTCTCCTTCACTGAAATTATTACTGATTAAGTTCTTCAGACACTAGCCTACTCTCTGTTGTCTCCTTTCTCGATATATTATCGTCCGAACAGAATGTGCCTTACCCTAGAATTGCCATATGTAAGTTTTTTTCTTTTTGCTTATTCAAACATGTATGTACAACAATCTTATGTTTGTCACTGTTAAATACTTAGTGTTTTTAGTCTTTTATACCAGTTTGTATAACATTAGCTTATTTTTACTGTATTATGGAGCTTTTCTCCCTGGGACTCTGCTGAAAAGGGTTATGGCTTAGTCAGACATACCAGGTCAACAAATGTAAAATAAATAAATATATATATATATATATATATATATATATATATATATATATATATATATATATATGCAGACAAGTACACACACATGAATCTGAGCTATGTCCAGCCATAGAAAACATTGCAAGTAATATATTAAGCTGGTAGATGCAGTTTAGTGGGTCTGAAGGAGTGGTGGGACATGACTATGGGTGACTATGGTTATGACTCATTTGGGAACTTGTTTTGTTAATTTTATCTATGTTCTTCTGTCTCATCTACTTCATACATAGCTTCCGCCATTGTGAAAAACAAACCCTCTGTCTTAACTGATTTTTCAAACAGCTTTCTCTGTTGTTTCCTTTTTCATGAGAAATACCTTGCAAAAAAAAAAAAACTCTTAATTTTTAGGTCTAGAATTCAAAAATATTGTTCTTAGGATTATGAGGATGAATTCTGCACATAAAAGTACTATTAAATGCCATGGTCCACACAAAGTCCAGTTGCTTATATGGGGACTATGGCACTATAATTTCTCACCAGTATCTTTTTTTATGATATTTTTTCCCATTTGGCTACTTTAGTATATTCGTTTTTTTTCTATTTAATTCTGAAATTGCACTCTAGACATATTCTTATTACATTGCTAAAATGAGAGAGGAAGGTTTCATAGTCTTTAAAGTTTCTAGATTGATTGTTAACCAAATAAGTTAACTGATCCTGAGATCCTTTTCAGTCCCAACCTAGACCAGAAGCATGCAAGTCATAAAATAGAGATAACAAGAAAAATATAAACAAGCTATAGACAACATAAATCTAAAATAAGTTAGCAATGTAGCTTATAAAAGAGATTCTCTGATGTAGCAGTATTATGAAAATTCTGTTGCAGTCCATATGATGAATGCTTTCATAACAATGAATAGACCATGTGATTGCAATAATGTAAAAAATTAATCAAGGTCATGTAGAATCTGTGCTGGACTTTATTTCCAACTACAGATAAATCAGATTCATGCTGTATTTGTAACCTCAAAGCCTGTCTTTTGCCTCATCCTGTTTTACTGATAACTTTGTGTGTCCTAACCTGCTTTCCATGTTTTTGTTTCCCTCTCTATTTCTCCTTTTCATCCCTGTAACTCAGCTTATACTCTATGACACTTCCACCTTAGCTTCTCAGGCTTCCCAGCACATTAACACCACCAGCCACAGGCCTAAATTTACCAGAAAGAGTCCATACAATTCCTCCCTTACATCCCAACTTATCCAGCTTTGAAAAGGTTTGTGAACATGATATAAGAAAATTAGAAATTTTGCCAAGATGTTCAGTGGTTACTAATCTTACAAAAGATGAAACTGTTACAATGAATGAATTAACAAAAAAAGGTGTGATTTAAGAATTATGAAGCCTGATAAAGGGGGTGGGCTGGTTTTAATGGATGTTATTGTCTATGTTTCTAGAATGCATGAATTGCTTAATAATCATCATCATTCTCTTTCGGCTTTTCCCATTAGGGGTCGCCACAGCGGATCATCTCTTTCCATTTCTTCCTATCCTCTGCATCTTGCTCTGTCACACCAACCGCCTGCATGTCCTCTCTCACCACGTCCGTAAACCTTATCTTAGGCCTTCCTCTATTCCTCTTACCTGGCAGCTCCATCCTTAGCATCTTTTTCCCAATATACCCATCATCCCTCCTCAGCACATGTCCAAACCAACGCAATCTCGTCTCTCTTGCTTTGTCTCCAAACTGTCCAACATGAGCTGACCCTCTAATATACCGATTCCTAATCCTATCCATCCTAGTCACACCGATTGCAAATCTTAACATCTTTAACTCTGCCACATCCAGCTCTGACTCCTGCCTTTTTGTCAATGCCACTGTCTCCAACCCATATAACATAGCTGGTCTCACTACACTCTTGTAGACCTTCCCTTTCACTCTTACGGATACCCGTCTGTCACAAATCACTCCTGACACTCTTCTCCACCCATTCCACCCTGCCTGTACTCTCTTCTTCACCTCTCTTCCACATTCACCATTACTCTGAACTGTTGATCCCAAGTACTTAAACTCGTCCACCTTTACCAACTCTACTCCCTGCATCCTCACCATTCCTCTACCCTCCCTCTCATTTACACACATATATTCTGTCTTTGCCCTGCTGACCCTCATTCCTCTGCTCTCTAGAGCATATCTCCACCTCTCCAGAGTCTCCTCAACCTGATTCCTACTCTCACTACAGATCACAATGTCATCTGCAAACATCATAGTCCACGGGCCTCCTGTCTGATCTCATCTGTCAACCTGTCCATCACCACTGCAAATAAGAAAGGACTCAGAGCTGATCCTTGATGTAATCCCACCTCCACCTTAAACGGATCTGTCACTCCCACTGCAGTCCTCACCACTGTCACACTACCCTCGTACATATCCTGTACCACTCTTACGTACTTCTCTGCCACTCCCGACTTCCTCATACAATACCACAACTCTTCTCTAGGCACCCTGTCATATGCTTTCTCCAAGTCTACAAAGACACAATGCAACTCTTTCTGACCTTCTCTGTATTTCTCCATCAACACTCTCAGAGCAAACATTGCATCTGTAGTGCTCTTTCCTGGCATGAAACCATACTGCTGATCACTAATCATCACCTCCCTTCTTAACCTTGCTTCCACTACTCTTTCCCATAACTTCAAGCTGTGACTAATCAGTTTTATCCCTCTGTAGTTACTGCAGCTCTGCACATCACCCTTATTCTTAAAGATAGGTACCAAAACACTTTTTCTCCACTCCTCAGGCATCCTCTGACTTTCCAAAATTTCATTAAACATTCTAGTTAGAAATTCCACTGCCATTTCTCCTAAGCACCTCCATGCTTCCATTGGTATGTCATCTGGGCCAACAGCCTTTCCATTCTTCATCCTCTTCATAGCTGCCCTTACTTCCTCCTTGCTAATCTGTTTCACTTCCTGATTCACTATCCCCACATCATCCAACCTTCTCTCTCTCTCATTCTCTTCATTCATCAGCCTCTCAAAATACTCTTTCCATCTACTCAACACACTCTCCTCTCTTGTGAGTACCTTTCCCTCACTATCCTTTATCACCCTTACATGCTGCACATCTTTCCCAGCTCTGTCCCTCTGTCTAGCTAATCGGTACAGGTCCTTTTCTCCCTCTTTAGTGTCCAATCTCTCGTACAACTCTCCATATGCCCTATCCTTAGCTTTCGCCACCTCTCTCTTTGCCATGCGCCTCATCTCCTTATACTCATGTCTACTTTCTTCATCTCTTTGACAATCCCACTTCTTCTTCGCCAGCCTCTTCCTCTGTATACTCTCCTATACTTCCTCATTCCACCACCAGGTCTCCTTGTCCTCCTTCCTCTGTCCAGATGTCACACCAAGCACCTTTCTAGCAGTCACCCTTACTAGTTCTGCTGTAGTTACCCAGCTATTCGGTAACTCTCCACTGCCTCCCAGTGCCTGTCTTAACTCTTCCCTAAACTCCACTTCACAATCACCCTTATTTAACTTCCACCATTTAATCCTTGGCACAGCTTTCACATTCCTCCTCCTCTTCTTGATCACCAACGTCATTCTACATACCACCAATCTATGCTGCTTAACTACACTTTCCCCTGCCACCACTTTACAGTCTCCAAACTCCTTAAGGCTGGCCCTCCTACATAGGATATAATCCACCTGTGTGCATCTTCCTCCACTCTTGTACGATACCCTATGCTCCTCCCTCTTCTTAAAATACGTATTCACCACAGCCATGTCCATTCTTTTCGCAAAATCCACAATCATCTGACCTTCTGCATTCCTCTCCTTAACACCATACCTACCCATCACTTCCTCATCCCCTCTGTTCACTTCACCAACATGCCCATTAAAGTCCGCCCCAATCACTAGTCTCTCACCCTTGGGTACACTCACCACAACTTCATCCAACTCACTCCAAAATTTCTCTTTCTCTTCCATCGCACACCCAACTTGAGGAGCATATGCACTAACAACATTCATCATTACACCATCAATTTCTAGCTTCATAAACATCACGTGGTCAGACACTCTCTTCACGTCTAAAACACTCTTGGCATATTGTTCCTTTAGTATAACCCCTACCCCATTTCTCCTGCCATCCACACCATGATAAAACAATTTGAACCCGTTTCCTAAACACCTGGCCTTACTTCCCTTCCATCTGGTCTCTTGCACACACAATATATCAACCTTCCTTCTCTCCATCATATCAGCTAGCTCTCTTCCTATACCAGTCATACTGCCAACATTCAAAGTTCCTACACTCACTGCTACACTCCTAACCTTCCTCCTATCTTCCTGCCTTCGGGCACGCCTTCGCCCTCCTCTTCTCCTTCGGCCAACAGTAGCCCAATTTCCGCCAGCACACTGTATGAATTGCTTAATAATAAAATGCAGTATTCTAGGGTATCCAAAAATGAAATTTATGTTTTCTACTAGAAGCCTAATATTTTTTCAAAGATTTATTAGACCAAACTGTGATTGACTACTCTGTATATAAGTTTTTAATGGTAGAACATCCAGTGGTTCCAGACATTTTTGGGATACCCAAAATAGATAAGAATATTTATGATCCTCCCCTACAACCTATAGTGTCTGCAGCAGGATCAGAAACCTACCCCTAGTGGTTTATATTGACAGAACATTGAAACATTTCTTAAGCAACCTTCCATATATTCTGAAGGATTCGTGGGATGTTTTAGAACACATACAATATGAGTTAAAGCCGAAAGACACAAACAAAAACCAAGATGACTGCTTATTAGTCACAATTGATGTTATTGGTTTATTTTCATGTATACCTCACTGTATAGGCATTGATTTGTTTCGAGAGGCTTGCTTGCAGTGTAAGACCTTGAAAAGTATAGAAGTTAATATGTTAGTTGAACTTATAGAAACTGTGTTGGAGAACAATTTTCTCTATTTAAAGGGAGAATACTACAAGCAAAGGACAGGTGTAGCAATGGGGGTGGCTTGCGCCCCTCTGTATGCTAATACGGTATTGTGGTATTGGATGCAACAGCAGATTTATAGCTCACAATGTATGAGTGAAGTGATCACATATGTGCACTTCCTGGATGACATATTCATAATTTGGAATGGTAATGAAACCAAACTTAATTATTTTGTATCCTTTCTAAATTCTACAACTGAGTTTCTAAAGTTTACATTTATATATTCATTGTGTAGTATTAACTACCTGGTTGTGACATTATATAAAGATTTTGAAACTCACAAGTGCAAATCAAGGCTATACAGAAAGCAAACATTTTCTAACAACTTTCTACATACTCTAGCACTCTTCCTCCTTTTCAAAAAAGGAGCTTAGTGAAAGGTCAGATGGTGAGAATTTCTAGAATTGTATCTGATGACGCATGTTTTTTGATGGAAATCAATAAGTTGGTAGAAATGTTTCTCAACAGACAATACCCATCGACTTTAATTGAAGAAATTAAAAAGGAAGTGTTACTAAAAAAACAAATTAGGTTTTACCCTATTTTAAGAAGACAAATTAATAAGGATGTGATGCATGATATAAAAGAAAATAATTATGAAAATACTTTGGTTGTTAAGTTTGATAATGCCTCCCATGCTATTAAAAGTGTAGTTATGAATAATTGGAAGCTTATACATAGTGATACAAACATTAGTACAAAGCTAGTATTAGCTCCTTGTTTTAACTTTTAAGCAACATGAATGTAAAAGAGAAATTAGAAAGAGGAAACGTGTACGGTGAAATAAACAACAGTGTTAAGATGAATGGATCATGCCGCCAATGAAAACATGTATTTGAGGGTCAAGCACTAAAATTAGTTGAATAAGACCTGTGATTGTAACACTATTGGAATGATTTATATGGCATTTTGTAACTATTGCCTTTCATTCTATATTGGCAAAATGGAAAGGACAGTTAAAAAAACGTATATATGAGCACTGTTATGAAATCAAAACCCAACAAGAAAGTAATGCCCTGTATAAACACAAACAAATGTTTGTAAACAATGTAAAGGTTTTATTTTTTATTTTTGAACAGGTTTTACTAAACCTGAAAGGGGGGATTAGGGGGGCTTAGGAAGATACATTAGTGTACCGTGAGCTTCAGTGGCAACTAAGATTAAATGCTAGTCCTTTACCAGGCTTAAATGGCATGCTGTCTGCAAACAGTTTGCTAAAACTAAGAGCAGCTAAGTTGTAATATTTAAATTGTTAATGCTATTATATATATTTTTATACATTTTTTCATTTAAACATTCATTATTTTCTATTGGCATAGCATTTTAAATTCAGTCAGTGTCAGTGCTCTAGATTGGTCAGTTTGCTAATTAGCTGTGTAACTAAATTACTATATAAGTGCATTGTTGAGAATACTAATTGTTCTGTTGAAGTCCTGCTTGTTATTAGGGATGAAAGTGCGTAACGTTTTTCTTGTTTTTTGTATTTATATAACTTTTAAACTACATCAAGCCTAAGGCTTTTTTTTTGCCATTCATTGTTTTTTTTTTTTTATTTGAATACACTATGGGCATGGACCTCGGTACATTTCTGGTTTTGGTTTTATCACTGAGGTTTGTTTCCAGATGTTCATCGTGTTTCACTGTTGCAGTCATTACTGTAGGGTTCTTCCTGCCGGCAGGCAGCCCTCGGTCGGCCAGAATCCCAAAGTCTGGATCCGGCGTCGGCTGTGCAGTCATCCTCCCTGACGTCAGAGCGCCAGAGGTACAAAGCTCCCAGCCGATGCCATGTTCTCCAGTTTTTCTTGCCGTGCGGTGCTGCAACAGTGAAGACACTCAAACATCTACATTTATGGTAAGTGTACACAACTGTACTATTTGTGCGGTTATTGGTTTAACTTCTCAGATTTGCCATGGCTTTCACTTTTACCATAGCTTCTCAGTCTCTCTCTCTCTCTGTGGCTTTCCCTTTTACCCCCTGTTAATGCTTCATTCTGCCTACTTTCATTTGTGTTTTTTGCACTTACATTCTCTTGTTAAATTTTGATCTAATCATTATCTCTTCTTATCTATTCCTTGACATATGCCTTATTACTTATAGATTCATAGGTAAGTAGGCTAGCTGCACTAGTGGGCCATTTTAAGCCTAGCCATTTTCCCTTCTGGTGATTGAATTAACTTGTCCCATGTGGTATTAGATTTGCCTTAATCATCCCATGGTCAGTAATTCTAAATTACCCCTAGTGAGAATAACTGGGATTATACCGTAGATAATTTGAGGGACCCATGCATGGGATAAAGTGTTTGGAGCTGCAATTAATAGCAAAAGGGGCAGTCCTGGGGTAAATTTATTGTTTCCCATAGATCCAAGTTGTGCTTAAATTTGAACAGGGATAAGTTTTGTTTTATATGGATGAGGGATTGTTCCAGAGCAGCAGTATCCTCTGTGAGATAAATCTGTTCCTCCATACCATTCTGCTGATATTGTAGAAGAGGTTTATATCTTAAACTGAGTATTTCTGATGCCATCTGACTTACTGACATGCAGTAAATCCATTAGTATTGGGCATACCTCTCAACTGTACAGATTTTCACAGAATGTCCATATTTTTACCTCATATTTTTGGTTTGTTTGTCATAAAAATTATGGTTTTCTGGCAAATCATTGAGTGTTGAAGTCAGAAAAGAATGACAAACATTTGAGCTTCAGACTTCATAACCTTCAGAAAATTCACGCTAATGCAAAACCTGTTGTTCTACCAACTTTCCAATTTTGAAAGAGCAGTATTTAAAAAGTGTCCCTATTTTGAGGGCTTTGACCTCCATTAATTATGGCTTTAACCAGATTTCTTGTTCTAAGAGGTTGGGAGGTATGGTATTGGTTTGGAGGATGACTTGTATGCCAGACATGTCGCCCCTCAGCAATCTGTAAGATACCGAGTGTAGTGACAAGTCTTTGAGTTGGTCCATATAGGACATGTTGTTTAGGCCTAGTATCCTTTTAGTAAGGTATCTCTGTGGACATTCCAGCTGCTGCATGTGTCTGGGTAGTTGCATGCCTAAGAGGGCATTATATTTAGTGACTAGTCTAATAAGGACTGATTAAAAGGGTCACTGACATCCTTAGGTCTAGAGACAATCCCTTTATTTATAAGCTGTGCAGTACAGAATATTCTGTCTGCCTGTTATACATTTTCTACTTTTGGATGTCACAAGTCTTCTGTTCCAATTTTTTCCAGAGTAGTTATTGCTTTCACTTATTACTTACCCACAAGTTTTATCTTAATATTTAAAGCATAACATTGGTAAGAACAAGTGTTGAGAGTTTACCCCCCCCGCACAATTATTTGATATTAGCTGTCCAGTTCGATTGTCAACAAGAGCATCTTCTGCGTGGAGACATGCGTGAATGGGTGTACCTTCATTGAAGGTTGTGCATCAGGACTGGTAACTCGGCACGTAAAAATCAACTACCAATCATTAGTGGACCGGAGTTCCGCTGTGGCGACCCCTAACCGGGAAAAGCCGAAAGACACAACATAATGGTAGGCAACCACATGAGGAGAGAGTACTTCTCCATCAGCCTACCCCTATCATGCCTCTCTCAACTTCTTAAAGCAAGAAATCTGGACAAAGCCACAAATAATGGGGGAACAGGGACTCAAAAAATTCGGACACTTTTTAAATATTGCTCTCACAAACTTAGAAAGTTGATAGAATAACAGGTTTTGCATTAGCATGAATTATCTGAAGGACATGAAGTCTGAAACTCAAATGCCTTCCATTGTTTTCTGACTTCAGAACTCATTGATTTGCCACTGATTTGTCATAAAACCGCAGTTTTATGAGAAACAGACCAAAAATGCGAGGCAAAAATCTGGAGATTTTGTGAAAATCTGGACGGTTGAGAGGTATGACCCCTAATTATTTGTATAGTGAGCCCTACTTTGATTTTTTTTATATTGTAGATAAACTTAACTTCTCACTTGTATTTTTTCATGTTATGTCTTCTCATATGCTTCTATAAATGTCATCACAGGAATGCTGCTAAAACTAGCTGTACAATTATTATGTAATTGGCCAGTCTCTTCTGATTTCTGCTAACTCTTAATAATTTTGGGTAAGAGTTAGTGTAAGAATGCCTCTTCTGATTTACCGAATGTGTAGTACTTTTGTATTTGTTAATATGCTATACTCTTGGAGATTAAATACCTTTGTTTTTGGAAGCACTTGAGGTCTTCTTAATTTTTTTCTGGGAATATATATTGTGTTTATTCTCTTCATGTCCATACATTCACACATATAACAGATATTTTGGAGTGCTGAGGTCTGTCAACTCATTCTGCAATGCTGCTTCTCCCTTTGTACTTGGTATGTAACATCTGTTTTCTGCATTCTTCCTGCATCAGCCCTCTGCATTCTGGTGATCCATTAATTTTAGTTTGTAGAAAGCGACTTACAATAAACCACCGTGGCTCAGGTTTCCCTGACCATAAGCAAGCTGGAAGGAAAACACTCGTGTGTTGAAGAACAGAGTTGGCAATTTAGTCGAAAGTAAACTGTCATTAATTAATGCAGACATCTTTTTTTAATCTATTTTAACACCCTAGGTGATGATTTGTAGGTACTGCCATATCTGTTCTAAGCTTTTATGCTGGTTCAGACTTCCCGTAGTTACCTCCCCATTTACCACGTTAATGCTGACAGTCACACTTATTCTTTACCATATTCATACACTTCCCTGCAGAAGCTGATGTAAAGCAGCCATTTTAAACGTGCCAGTTTGCATGCCAAAATTTTGAATTCCTCTGCTTCTTTTCCAGTATGTAATGTACACTGCCTTTTGTTTTCCCCAGCATATCTAAAAACTTTTATTTTTTGGTCGTCTTGTACAGTTCTCACCATGATCTTTTCCAAAGCACCTTTTGCTTTCAGTGTTACTTTTGCAGCTTTATCCATAGTCATTCTGCATCCTGTCTTTCCAACTTTTATTTTAATGCACCTTACATTTTACAATTGTCAAATTCAAGTTTTATAGACCTTGTTAACTGTGCAGGACTGCTATATTTTCCTTCTTTCTTTAGTTCTTCTGTTTATAATGTTTCTAATACAGTCCTACAATTTTAACAGTGTCCATTTTCTTACAATTTGTGTACCTTTGCTATTTTACATATTTTTACCAGCACATTTCCTGCATCTTTAAAATTTTGTACAGGTACACTCTCTACATATTACAAATGAAACCTGCTGTCCTCTGCATTTCTAGAATCTAGACACCTAGAATTGCACCCCAGGGTTCTGTTAAATTTGATGCAGAATAGTTAAGCTAGGGGTCACTATTAGACCCAGACCTTTCTTTCATCCCTTGACAACCCCCCCAAAAAATAAATCTAATGGAGAAAGCCCTGATATTTTCTTCATTGAAATCTAAATGCTTCTAGTTAGCCCACTGATTGTCCTCAATTCTGCCCCTCTTCCTTCAGTGTCAGCCATTACTCTAGACCTGCTGTTGTTGTCAGTAGAGACTCTAAATTTTCACTTTCATGCTTCTGTGATGTCAGATACAAGAACTGACTAGTCTCTGCTTGAAGTCCTGTGGCGTATCACTAGTCACTGGAATCTTATGTGACCGTTCCTGCCTAACTGATGTCCCCTGCTGGTGTCATCATGAAAACAGGTAATGCAAAGTAACACAAAAATGAGACAGGAAGCAACAAGTTATTACATTTCCTATTAATTTCTATTTAGTATTACTACTTCAGGAAGAAAACTAAAATGTAAGACATTTTAATAAATAAAGGAGATACTTGACCACAAAAAAATGAGGACCCTCCTCCTCCATGTTTGGCAAGTCAGCAGTTGTTAAACTGCCAGTACCCTGTGTAACAGTAGTACCCAGGAATGTGCAGATGGCTTGTGCTGCAAGCAACTTTTTAATTTTGCTAATGAACAGAATGTCTGGTATTAGCTATAAACTGCTAGGAAAAAAATCCTAATTTTGGACCCCTGAACTGAAAATTCTTTGGATGTAGCAAACTGGCTCACTGATAGAACCCACCTAATCAAAATAGGGGACCATCTCAAGCAGTAGACCCGTAACGAGCAGCATACCCCAGGGATCAGTCTTGGGGACTCTGTTATTCGGGATGTACTTCTCTGAGGTGCAGGCCAAAAGCAGTGGGCTATGGCTGACCAAGTCTGCAGATGATTGCAAGCCGGGCATGGTCTTCAATTCCCCAAGTGATGTGGATGTCCTCCAAGAGGGTCTCACCCAAGCAAATGACTGGTGCCAGAAACATGGCCTGAAGCTGAATGTCAATAAATGCATCATCATCCCCTTTGGAGAGAGTGATGTCCCCAAATATTATCACATTAATAACAATGTCCAAAGTACACAATCAGTAGTGAGGGATTTGGGCACCTAGGTTGATAGCAACCTGACTTTTGACCACCATATTGCTTCTGTTGTACAGAAAGCTTTCTACATGGCCCACCTCATAAGTAAGGGTATCTCATCCACAGGTAAAGAGGTAATAACGTCTCTGTACTCTTCCCTAATAAGGCAAGTTAGTGAGTACAATGCCCCCTTTGGCATGTACCTTGCAAAGCACATGCAGCAGCTGGAGAGACCACAGAGGTTCCTCACCAGGAGAATCCAGGGCCTCAAACATCTACCCTACACAGATAGGCTAAAAGTCCTGTCCCTCTATTCAGGTTCTACAGACTCCTCAGAGGTGACCTCTGTCTGGCATACAAAGCAATCACAGACCCTACCTTGATGGGACTGCTGCATATCCGCAAGTCAAGCTCCACTCGAGTAGCCCATATGCACGACCTCAACCTGGTCTGTGATATCACTAGGACTTGTTGACGGGACAGATTTGTGTCACTGAAACTCCCCCATCTGTGGAACAGACTCCGTCTCCACATCAAGCAGAGTACATCATTATCCCTTTTTAAGCACAACCTGGGTAACTGGATGGGAAGCAGAAAATACACCCCTGGGATTCCACCTGTGTCCCTGCTGGATAGGGGCTTTGGATGTTGACTTGTCTAAGCATGGGCTAAACTCTTGGCTGGGATTATAAGGGCCTCAGGGCCAATAGCCTAGTAACCTCTTATGATCCTATGTCCATAGTGAGTGCTATGAGAAGTCTAAGGTAGAGAGCCTGTAGGACTAGACTGAAGTGTCTTCACTAGTGAATGTTGGGATTCTTTGGCTCAGATGAAACTTGTAAAAAAAAATAAATCTTATGGACTAATATGTAGATTTTTCTTAAGGAGTCATTCTACCCAAGTTAAGGCCATTCAATGATGCTGCTGTTTGGAAATGCTGTTGATAAATCTACAGGTCTTACTCTGGGTGGTTTGTGGTTTATTTAGCTGTTTTGATGATATGGATAACGTTACCTTTAAGACAGACTCCAAGGGGAAGGAATATAGTCCTTTTTGCTTGTGCTTCTCTCACCTTTCTAATCAGTATGTTTGAAGGAGTATTGAAGCTAAATAAAAAAAAAATACCTGTGCTAAATTCTTGGTAAGTTTTTGCTGTTTTCCTTGAGTTGTAATAAGAAAATTGGGTCAGGGTAGTCAAACATTGTACAAGGCATAATTCATAAAAGGAATTTGTGACTGTTCATCACATGTTGCTTTTGTGAAGCACACTGTGGTGCAGCGGTAGTGTTGTCGCCTCACAGCAAGAGGTTCTCCCGTTCGATTCTCGGCTGGAGCGCCTTCTGTGTGGAGTCTGCATGTCCTAATCAAGGTCGAGTGGTGTTCGAAAGACATGCATGAATGGGCATGCCTTTGTTGAAGGCTGGGCGTTGGGCTGGCACCTTGACACCATAAAAATCGGCTGCTAATCATTAGCGGTCCGGAGTTCCGCTGTGGCGACCCCTAACCGGGAAAAGCCAAAAGAAAACAACTGTGATTGTACACTTTAGAAGTAACCATCATCTTATCTGTGTTTGACCATTTGGGTGCATGTGTGTGGCCTTGGAAATACATGGCCTTTAGTCTGATGTAGTGGACACTATTATTAGGCAGTTGTTTCTTAAAAATATGTACAAGAGTAACACTCGATAGAGAATGATATATGTGTTTTACAGTCGGTGGAGAAATCCTGTTCTCTGTTGTTAGTACACTGTCTTGTGTAAAATGACTAGAACACATCCCTTTGCAAAATAACACACATAGAGCACAGCTTTTATTCTTGTCATAAAATGGGGACAATAGCACATCATGTTTGTTCCTTTCTCTTTACTCATGAATAGGTGTGGTTCATGAAAGGTACAGTCCCATTATGCATGACTCCGATGATGGGCTTGATCCTGCATGTTATGCTGGTTAGGTGATGTACTGCCCTAAGAGCTCCCATTGGAAGGAGCACTGCTACGTTACTGAGTTGTGTTACCACATACTGTGATTGGTCTGTCGGTGTTGCTGTGATCTGCATGCCTTCCATGGATGTTTCCAGTGCATTATAACATGTTTATGCATTTTCTTGCTGTTTGATACTGTGTGCTGTTGCTGTTGCTCGACAATGTGCTGCTAAGCATAGCAGTCTTTTGTTGGTGATCAGGATGTACCTCTTGTTGGTCCATGAGTCTGTATAACCAAATAATAGTGCACCAGTTGACTGAAAACCACAAAGTCCCAATCCACCTCGTAGAAAACGCTGATGTCTAAAAAACATCTTTATTCAGAAAACAAGTCCAAAACAGCAAAATAAATCACAGGTTACATAAACTCCATAGCCATTGCAACTGCAGCATATCTGGTGTCATTCATGTAATTAATGCATTCAGTTGCCCCAGAGAGTTTTAGCTAGTTTGTGAATTGTTTAGGGCTCTGTTATGTGTTTTTATCATGTACAAGCCTCATGCAGTTGAACTCTGTTTTTGACTCCCTGACCTTAACAGCATGTCATTTGTATACAGTGTTTTACTAATGTCCGTAAGACACTAGTCAAGCAGAAGTTGTTGTTGTTGTTGTTGTTGTGTCTTTCGGCTAGGGGTCACCACAGAGGAACTCTGGTCCGCTAATGTTTGGTATTGGATTTTTACGTGCCAAGTTACCAGCCCTGATGCACAACCTTCAATGAAGGCACACCCATTCACGCATGCCTCCACACAGAAGACACTCTAGCTGAGAATCGAATGCGACAACGTCTTGCTGTGAGGTGACAATGCTACCGCAGCACCACTTCCGCGGGTACTAGCCAAGCAGAAGTAGTGTAAAGAAAAAGGGACTTAAGGATAGTACCCAGGAGGATCCCTTTTAGTCACAGGTCCCAAAGCAGAATGCTTATGTCAGTTACAACCCTAAGTAATCTGCCAAGTTACCAGCCCTGATGCACAACCTTCAACAAAGGCACGCCCATTCACGCATGCCTCCACACAGAAGATGCTCTAGCTGAGAATCGAATGCGACAACGTCTTGCTGTGAGGTGACAACGCTACCGCAGCACCACTACCGCTGGTAGTAGTCAAGCAGAAGTAGTGTAAATAAAAAGGGACTTAAGGATAGAACCCAGGAGGATCCCTTTTAGTCACGGGTCTCAAAGCAGAATGTTTGTCAGTTACAACCCTAAGTAATCTGCCAGTAAGTTTACAAACCAGACTAGTTCAGCACCCTCCAACCCATAAAGTATCTGTTTGTAAGTGCCATAAAATGGTTGCTGACCGTGGCTAGGGTTTGAGTAGTGTTTCAGATGTCACAGGATCAAGTAAGCATCTGTGGAGCTGAGGGTGGCCTAATGGTTAAGGTGTTTGCCCTACAAACACAAGGTGCAGGGTTTGAGTCTCACAAGCGATAATTGGCTAGGCTTAAAATGGCTTGCAAGGGCAATTAGCCTAGTACTTATCTATGAACCTATGATTGTATAGCCAGTGATCAGCTCTGCACTCTTTGGGGGTGGTGCTAAGCCCCATATCATGTCCTGTTGGTGAATACTTCCATAAGTCTGACTTTAAGTCCTGTAACTTAGGATGGGGATAAGGAAGCCCGTTAGAGGTATGACAATGGTGGCCTCATTGTATATGTATGCCCTGCAGAGTAGTCCGCTACCAGAAATTAACACTCTGCCCACACTGTGGCATAATTTCCAAACCCTTAGTTCTCCCTTCATAGGTTACAGGGCCCTAAAATAGACGTGCTAAAACAGTTAGCCTGGAAGTGAAGAAGAAGTTAGACAAGTGTCTGGTAAGGGAAGGCCATTGAGGTGGAAGGCATGGGAACTGAGAATATTGATGAATATCCAATCAAAAGCATTTTATGCTTCTGTTTAACTAGCATTACTACTGTGCTCTGCATGGTCTGCCTAAGAGCCATTAGTTATCCTTTTCAAATGGGGTTGTATTTAGCCCTTTTGTGTTTCTTAGTCTCTGACATTTTTCTGCCCTTCATTTTACCCAGCTGTGCTGAGAAAGTGTTGTCCTTTGGGTGTCCTTTTATTTTAGTGACCTTTTTTGTTTTGGGTATATTCACTCACTATGCAGAGTTAACCATGTTAATACTTGATTTTGTAGCTGTTAAATCTCCGCTACTTTTGAAAGCTATTCTAATCTCATCTTCTTGCTTGAATATTTAAGGATATCAGCTGCATCGTCTGGGATAATTCATATGCATTGTATGGAAAGGGAAAAGTAATATCATGGAATATCTATGAAACAAAACAAAGAATTAACTGCTATGGAAAGGGCACTAAACTATAGATTAAAAGTGCACAAAAAACAACCGGATGTTATCATAGGCTGCTTAAAATAAGTCAGAAGTACACAAGTAAAAGGAAATCAAAAGCAGAGGGGCTTCCAACTCCTAACCATTGTTTCCTGTCACGTTATTTACATTATTAGTTCATGCACTGTCCACCTGTATGCATTTGATACCTTCAACTTACTAGAACTATATAGAGAGCTGAAATTAGCTGTTTGCTCTGTGGATTTCATCGCTGCTACCTTTGTCACTTATAGATGTAGATTGCATGCCTTTTCATAGAAAACATAATCTTTTGGCATATTCAGTAAGACAGTAGCCATCTGAGCTGGCCCAATCCTAATATGTAAGTGTTATCCTGTTTGGCTGTAGACAGGTTTCTTTGAATATGCAGAAGACTAAAGTAAGCATTGGTGGATAGATTTCTTTTTAAGGCTAACAGTAGAGTGTACTGTGTTCCATGCAGCTCAGTAGCCAGAAAATTCTATTTTGTGTTTGTAATTTCGTAGTATTCCTCCCATTGCACATCATATGTAAACATCATCATTATCATCAGCCCCCTTTTTCCCATTTTTCTACATGGGGTCAGGGTATCGTGTTATCTGTCGCCAACTCTCTTGATTCAGTGCCACACTCCTGCCTTCTTCAACACTCATGCCTGACTGTCACAGATCTTCTTTCACACAATCCATCCACCTCTTTGCTGGATGTCCTCGCTTCCTCTTACCTTCTTCCTGTCTGTCCCAAATCTTCCTCACCAGATTGTCTTCTGCTTTTCTACACATGTGCCCAAACCACCGTAATCTGTTCTCTTTTGATCTTTTCTGCAGTTGGAGCTACTTTGGCTTCTACTCTTTTATGTCCTCATTTCTTCGTCTGTCCCACAGTGTGCATCACCTTTCTCAGGCACTTCATTTCCATCACCTCTAGCTTCTTCAACTGTTTTGCCTTTACTGCCCAGGTTTCTGTACCGTACAGTAGTACTGGTCGCACCACTGTCTTGTACACCTTACTTTTCAGCTTCTTTGGCATTCTTCTGTCAAAGACTACACTCTGATTCTAGCTTTGACCTCTTCATTCAGACTATCCTTCTCCTCAACTACTCCTCCCAGATACTTGAAGCTGTTTACCTGTCCCACTATCTTCCCTTCTATCTCTATTCTCAGCTTCTTCTGATTTTCCCAGTTTGTTGCCATTACCACCATCTTATCTGTGTTTAGTTTCATCCCATCTGCCTTCAGATTTGCATTCCATTCTCCTATCCTTTGCTGAAGTTCTAGCTCAGAGTCCACCTGTACTGCCACATCATCTGCATACAGCAGCTTTGTTGATCTGTCCCCTTCAACCTGTTT